>NC_043962.1:22151975-22260269 GCF_902148855.1 Sphaeramia orbicularis
GTATGGTTCTGTGTTATCTGATGATTCTATGTGCTCCAAATAAAACTACACCACTACTACTACTACTACTACTATTTTCAGTATGGACAACAACTGCTGCTGCTGATAAACAATTATGTCGTACTCTGAGAAATGTTCATCGGAAGTCTTGACCTTATATGTGCAAATGTCATGAGGTAACTAAATATAGACGCAGCCAATTAAGAAGGAATTAAAACAGGTTGTAGAAATCCACTCGATTTTTGCCAAAATGAATATAAAGATAGCTTTGCAGCACCTGGAGGGTTCAAATTCAAACTTTTAGATTTACTAGGGTCCAAAAATACACAAATAAATGTACCAAAGACTAATAAAAGTGGGTTTAGCAAAAAAAAAAAAAAAAAAACTTTAAAGCTTAGCCTGTGCATCTCCAATCTGCTGCTTTGTTAATTGCGCTATAAAAAGCTGTAAAATCCGTAATAAAATTGCTATAATCAAATCCAAAAGAAAAAAAGCTGTTTTATTTAAATGTAGACGTGACCTTAAAGGTATTCTACGCAACGTTCCTCAGACTATTGAAGCGTTTTCTTCTTCAGTCAAGTGAGAGATGAGTAAGTCAAGGAAGCTACAGGATGAATGAGAAGAGAAATAAAACATATCTGACTGTGTCACGGTGGTTATGGTTGAAAACATGGATACATTTTCCTTTGTATCTGTGTTAATGTTATTTGGAGGATGAAAGAACGGAGTGTCTCTGTAGGTAAATGCATAAACACATGCTTCTACTTTAGCAGAAGTGATGGTTGTGAGGCGTTTATTTCTATCTATAAAGACTTTCTTTCATGTTTTTTTTATGCTACATGTTTTTACACAAGGGACAATGAGTAAGTGATTTGCATACTGTTACAATGCAATCAATGTGTATATAATCTCGCATTTTCTTATGGTTGGAAATTAAACCCCTCGAATGGAAGTTATTGCGACCTATACTGAGGAGATAATGCCATGAGATATGAGTCTGAGATAGTGTTTGTAATTTCGTCTTCAACTGTTTTCAGGATATTGATCTCCAGTTATAACAGAGATAACATATAGAGTTCTGAAACTGGGTGCTTCTGTGAAACAGGACAGAGGGGCTAAAAATTCAAACAACATGTAGACTAATGTTAGGAAGCAAGTTTGGAAGCACTTTGGGTCTATTTTAAAAACAAATATTTTCTGAGATGAAACAGAAACTATTTTTCAGATAAAACACATTTTTATATTATTTTTTATCGAAGTGGCTATTGACACAGTACTGTGGCACTGCAACATGGAAGATTCTGGTTCAATTCCTGGTCCTAGTAGCATTTTTTATTTTTATTTTTTTCTAAAAAATTTCAAATTGAGGGGGGCAAAATGCACAAAAGAATGAACTAAAGTATATGCCATACTGTATATCACCACAGTTCTGTGGCAGCAAGAGGCTAATGCAGTGTTTTTCAACCTTGGGTCGGGACCCCATGTGGCGTCACCTGGAATTCAAATGGGTCGCCTGAAATTTCTTGTAATTGATAAAAAAAAACAACAACGTACTAATGAATAATATATGTTGAGTTGAGAGAGACAACCTCAATCCATAAAAGACATGACAAACTGAAGCTGAAACTGAAGCACTGTGGTTCTGTTTATCTGTCACATGTTCATTGTGGTCAGTTTCAGATGCTGCAGCTCTTTCATAATTCATAGTTTGAGTTCTTGTTTGTTCAGTATTAATTGTCCTCCTAGTAAATCCAAGCTGGACTGACTGTACATATCCTGACCAAGGAAAATAAAACTCTCACTTTGTGCAGTAATCTACACCTGGCTTTTCTGCCTCCATCCACAGTAATATACATTATATAGATGAAATATTGTCTAAAATTAGCATTTATTTTCAACATAGTATAACAAACTATTACATGATGAAAAACTAATTAATTTTATTAAAACATTTTTTTAAAAAAGTCTCCATTTTGAATGTCTGGGGTCGCCAGAAATCTGTGACATTAAAATGGGGTCACGAACCAAAAAAGTTTGGGAACCACTGGGCTAATGAGTTCATGAAACAGTATCCCTGATTGGCTCTAGTACAAATGCTAACATTTGATTGGTCTGTTGCAACAGACAAACTGATATTTTGAGCCACAGTACTGTGGCAGTGGCCATTACCCATTTTTATTCAAAAATCTGCATGTAACATGGTAAAAAGGACACGAAAATCATGTGCTACTATTTTTTTCGAATATCTTTTTATCATCTTTATCTTCATATATCTTAACCCTTGATTGGGCAAGGGACTATTTTTGGTAATTTCCACAAATATTAAATATGGGGCCAATCCCATGCCTCAAGGAGGTCAAGAAGCATGTTGTTTTTTTAACACTTTACATTGATTCAGAGAGATTTTATAGACTTTCTTTAAGCTCTAAATCAGGGGTGTCAAACATGCGGCCCGGGGGCCAAAACCAGTCCGCCAAAGGTTCCAATCTGACCCGTGGGATGAATTAGTGAAATGCAAAAATTACACTGACGATATTAACAATCAAGGATGTTAAAATAATTTTAGGTCAATTTCATCTGAATTGGGTCAGACTAGTAAAATACTATCATAATGAACTATAAATAATGAAAACTAAAAATTTTTTCTCTTTTTTTAATGTAAAAAAAAAAGTAAAATTACATAAATGTTAACATTTACAGGCTAGCCTTTTACAAAAAAATGTGAAAAACCTGAACAAATATGAACAATCTGAAATGTCTTAAGAGAATTAAATGTAATTGTACCAATATTCTGTCTGTTATTAAATGTTTTGTGTATTTGTAGATCCACTGTGTAAGTTGTAATGAACATGTGAAAATGAGAAGCTGAGGCCAAATAATGGCATAAATTGTTAAAAATTGCACTTTTTTTTTTTTTAAAATAAATTTCAATTTGGTCATGGTTCATGTTTTTCCATATTTTTTTTAAAGGATGGTTTGTAGGTGTAAAAATTTTGATAGTAAACAGTAATTTTACTTTTTCACTCTAAAACATAGAAGTTAGACATACAAATTTTGGAGCTGATATTATACTGGTCAACAACAAATTTATTGTTGAAGTTTTTTGAGCTGATTTAGGATAATTTTGGTGTGCTGAATCCAAAAATCACATTAATTTTGCTCAATCAGGTCAACTTTCCGAACTATGCTACATATTGGCTTTTTAACATTTTTGCTTACATTTATGGGCATTTTCACATCATATGATACAAATTTTTTTCATATTTCTTGCAATAAACGAGTTCTGAAGGTTTAACTTTTGCCAATTTATGATTAATGTTTTTTTTTTTTTTAATATTACAGGTGAATGAAATGGCTTCGACTAGAAGATTTTGCAAAATAAGCCTGACATATTCTGCTACATCTGCGGTGAATACACCATTGTACCTAACAGGAATCAAGTCACAAGTTTCATAAAGTGTGCTTACCAATCTTATTTTGGTATTAATTATTATATTTTGTGAGAAGATGAAATTTTTCAAAATCAAATTAGCAAAAAAACCTGACCTGATTGAGAAAAACAGATGTCATTTTTGGATTTAGCGGTGTAAAATGGTCCTAATTCAGTTGAAAAAACCTAGACAACTTGCAAAAAACATTTTTTTGTAACCCAGTGTTATTTATGTATTATTGTGTTATTATTATTTTAATCATCACCTGCCCACTGCAGGTCATATTGGGCTGTATGTGGTCCCTGAACTAACATGAGTTTGACACCCCTGCTCTAAATAGTGAATATGAGTGATTTTTGCTGGTTTACGATCTTATAACAGTTGTTTTATTGCATGTGTTCAGTTTTTAGTAAGTGGTGCTTGGATGGTTTATGGCAAGAGGAGGTAGATAACAATGTCCAATAACACGCTAAGGTTGAAATTTTGAGTTTCAAAGTATTTTTATGAGTGTCCTATAAAGGGTTAATTAAGGAACAGAGAAATTTATATATGGTCATTATAACATCTTTAAACCAACAAGCCTAATGTTGGCCTAAGACTTTTGCACCGTACTATAAATTTGTCATAATCTGATAAAAAAAAAAAAAAAATTCCCATGTAAATAAGACAGTGTTATAACATAGTGACATGAGTCATTCCAATGCTTAAATGTTACAAGTCGTCCAAAATGGAACTTGGCTGCCAATGTCTACCTGACCTTGGCACTGTGTCTCACACTGCATGCTGATCTTTTGACATCTGTGTGACAATGGTGTGAACGCAAAGCAGCGTGAATCTTTGTCATCTAAGGTCATTTGATAATCCTTTACACTGTACTTCTACACAGCCTAGTATTTACAATGGCCTTCACTTAACTTGGAGTAGTGCTGGATATGGATCAGAAATCTGAAATGGATTAGATCTGAGGAAGGTTGGCTTTGTCCATATTCAACCCAAAATGACCCAAACATCCACTGACGACCAAAATAACTGACCGATATAAAATGTGAAATACCTGTTGATCCATTAATCCTCTCAATCCATGTAAATAATTGGTGTAAAATGCAGTTTGTCATCTTTTCATGGTCATCAGATATGATCCATTTGGACGTTTAGAGGATCTGTTGTGAACTTGGAAACACCGTCATCTTCTACAGCATTGATTCACCAGTAAAACCCATGATGAGGTTGAGGTTGGGGACACTTGTTTTATGTTCAGTTAAGAAATTAGTGCTGGGCAGTGATTAAAATTTCTAATTGCAAATAATCGTGTGGATTTCTGCGATTAATCATGATTAATCACATAGTTATATTGGGGGGGGGGGTTGCCAGCATCAACAGCATGTATTGCCTTTCAGTTATATTTCAGACTGGAAGTACTCCGGTGATAAAAATAATTCCACATGTCAGTGCTTCCAGACAACTGTGTCCTTCTCACCCCCACCATCTGAAGACATTTAAAATGAAAATGTCCATGGAACAGACCGGGACTTTTCTCCATGTTTATGTCCACACCAGTTTATTTCCACTTGTGAGTGATTGAGAGGAGTCTTAAGCCCACTAATCAGTACTAATACTAATAAGCCCAAAAATACGTGATGTTCAGTTGTTAAAAGCAAGCAAAGGGGGCCCTCTAGTGGTCGGAATAAGTTGCACTAACATGTGTTATGTCCTTGTGGTGTTCCCGTAGTCAGTTCAGACATAAGAAGGAACTAACAGACACGTTTCTTTCACTCTGTTTGTATGGCCCCAAAAACGTTTGCCTGTGAGTATTTTATGTTCAGCTGTTGTAAGAATGAATAGTATAAAATATCTCTGATGTGAACCTTTGTTGCTGGATAAAAATACGTTGTAAATGCTAATCGTTAGCGTGTCTATAGATTTTCCCATTCATGTTAGCATCGAGCTAGCGATCTTTTTCCCATTCATTTAAATGTATAATGCCATGTAAATGTACTAAAGCAGTGAACAGAACTCAAACATATTTTGTTTGTATGTTGCAGTTTTACAGTGAGTCTACAGCAGGGGTGTCCAAACTTTTTTTCAAGAGGGCCAGATCTGATAATGTGGACATTGCCAGGGGCCAGTGGTCCCTTCAGACATTTTTTAAACAGTAAAAATGACATATAAATGCGCTGTTCTACAACAATTTTATTTTCATTGTCACAATATCATTTTTTTAAATGGCAATGTAACCAAATCTAAGCCACTCAGGTGTGAACAAATAAAAAAAAAAAAAAACAACAAAAAAACATTTCTGCCTTCCTTTCACATCTGGAGTCAGATAACATAGAACAAACTGTATGGAGTATCTTAAACTTCCAAGCTGATAAAAATCTTAACCCCACATTCATTTTAAACATGACTTATATGAGTAATCATTACTCATATATTACTCAGTAATGCAAAGTCTGTTAACATTTAAGATGAAAACATATGACTCTTACTTTTGTCTTTCACAAAATCATTCAGAAAGTAATATTTTGTGTCACATCTACAAGTACATAAAACCAGCAGTTAGAGGCAACTAACCTGGCAACTTGGTAGCCTGCCTTGGTGGTGAATTCATTGAACTCCCAGGTTCACATGAAGAGTCACTGTTGTGAGTTTAAAGCAGCTTGAATTTGCTTCACTTTTTCGGAGCGCTCACTCCCTGCTAGCTTGTCGTATGCGTTAGCATGTTTTGTCTGCTCGTGTCTCTTTACATTGAATTCCTTAAACAAAGCAACAGTCTCTTAACAAATTAGGCAAACATAATTGCCTCGATTTTCAGTAAAAAAAAATTGTAATTCCCATCTCTTCTGGAAGCGGCGGCCCTCACTGTCAACTTTCGTTTTTTTATTTACAGGCGCCGTGGTTTGAAATTAGCGAAAAAGGTTCACGGCAAAGTCACAGAGCCAGATAGAGTTAGAGTGGTGCGGCCACCATGAGGTGAAAGGAGAAACTGCATTTTGAACCTTTTATGATTCATGTACTCGGTTCAACAGTCCAAGCGGGCCATAAATAATATAATATAAAACCCAAGCTGTGGGCCGTATAAAATCTGACCGCGGGCCGTGATTGGCCCCCGGGCCAGACTTTGGACATGCCTGGTCTACAGTAACAGATCTGGACAGAAGTTTTCGGCATCCGGCTTTTCTTGGGAAACCTGTTGTCTATCTGCCGAGCTAATCGCTACACGCACACAAGCAGGTAAAGAAGAATAGGAGTTAGAATAAAACGGCATTAACGTGAGATAAAAAAAAAAAAAAATTGTTGCCGTTATTTAATGAATGCGTTAACACGGTAATAACGCGTTAACTTGCCCAGCCCTATTAATAATATATCTTAGTAAAAAAGTCTGTTTTTCTTTTATTTTCTCTGTTGTTGATACAATAAACCTCAACTTGAATCTGAGCTTTTATGGACATCTAGAAGATCAGTAAATTAAATATCGGAAAACACCAGATTTTCACTTAAAAATGCAAAAATACAGAGCATAGTATTAGAATAAATTGCGAGAAATCACTTAAAAAGTTTAAAAATGGAGAAAAATTCACTAAAGTAGCAGTGGGTCTTTACGGGTTAACAGCACTTCATGTTGTAACAGCTGATTTGCAGTTGCACACTATCCCGTAGCTACTTATGCTCTGTTTTGTTTTTTTTGTTTGTTTTTTTTGTCTCTTTTCTTTTATGGGCTCAGCTGGCTGACAGGCAGCTGTCTGTACCGATAAGGCAGCAGCCGACACCAACTGTACTCCCAGTCATCATTGCCCATCTTTCTAACACCTTTGCTTGTGTATCCTCTTTTATTTGGACATTTTACCAGGGAGTATCTCACACTACTTTTTTTTTTTTTTTTCCTACTTGTCTTGTCCAGCGTCCTAACAGCAGAATGGTAGTCTGGTTCCTTTTGGTGCTGAACAAATTTGCTTTGCCAAGGGTAACTTCATAAAGTATATAAAGCGCCCTTTGATATTCTACTGTGTTTATTATGAGTTTTGTTGAACCACATTTCGATGCCGGACCTGACATGGGGGGTGGGGGTGGGGTAGAAGAAGGGGAGAAAACAAGAGAGAAAAAGGTGGCGAAGACCCTCACAAGAAAGTATCAACAATACAAACAGCAACAACCATGGAGACAATTATAATGGTGACAATAACTACAACCAGAACTGAGTAAACTGGACAGAAGAGAGAGAAGAAAACAAAACAAACAAAACTACAAAAACAAACAAACAACAAAAAAAAACCAACAAAAAAAAACACAACGAGATACATAAGACCTATGAAATGAAGAATATAAGAAAGCATGAACAAAATGTCGTATACCACATTTGCACAAATAATACCTATAACAAATAATACCAGAAACAAATAAATATCAGAAAACAACAGATTTTCACTTAAAAATGCAAAAATACAGAGCATAGTTGTTCTGCCCTCACTATGCGTGTAGCTACTTTTGCAGAGCTAGGCAGACAGTTAACAATAGCATGTGAAGAAGAGGCAGGAAGAGACTGTTTTTTGTTTGAAGGTGAAGTCTTGTTTTGTTGCTTATTTTTTCTTTCCTTCCCTTCTTTTAATAATGCTTTTTCCTTTTGTAGAACTGAAATGACATGGATACACACAAATAAATGTATTACAATGTGTACTGAATTATTTTTCCACTGTAAACACTTGACTTTTACCCATTCTTTTAAAATACATGAATTAACAACCATACATGTATTAAATCATCATACGTGAATTAAATCACTATATATTTCCACAATTACAAAACAAAGGAACAAGCATGTTCAGTATATAAACCATTTGAAATGCCTGGCTAATGAAATTAACTTAAATAGGTCATAAGGTGCATAAGAAATGCAAAAATCTAGTACAGAATGTACACAGTAAAAAAAAAAAAACGTTTTTATGAACTGCATTAACATTACATATAATCTAACTGGCATGAAACAATAATACTCCAATGGTAATAATATGCACAACTTTCTCCCGGAATGCATAAGTAATTTGATAGTAAAGGAAACTCAACAACAGCTACCTAATAGCATTAGCATTAACTTCGAACCGAGTACATGCAAGCTAACATTTACACAAACAGACCCGGCTCAAAGGTTAGCAGTGAACAGAACGCTTTTACCACGACGTGAAAGCTTACTTGCCGTCTGTAAAAGGTGCCAACAACCATGCTTCTCAGTTAATGACAACATAAGCATAAAACTAATACTTACAGACGTATATCCGCCCAGATTTATCGACCGGAATGAAAGCTGCACATCACTTCAATGGCGTGGCCAGACAGAATGTTAACAGCACATAAAGAGCGCCCACAGATGGCGCTATTCACTAACTTTAAGAGCAGAACAATAGTATTAGAATAAATTGCGATAAATCACTTAAAAAAGGTTAAAAATGGAGAAAAATTCACTAAAGTAGCAGTGGGTCTTTACGGGTTAACAGCGCTTCATGTTGTAACAGCTGATTTGCAGTTGCACACTATCCCGTAGCTACTTATGCTCTGTTTAATTGAGGTTGTTTTATGCTTGAAAAGTCAATTCCGAAGTGACAACTACTAAAGGTTCATCCCAGTTTGCATGTGTATTGTCAGCCGGGCGTTTGAGAAAAAGGCAGAGGCCACGAATCAACAACGGCTCAAAGGACAGCTGACTACTAGGGTGCATGAGACCTGGAAAACAAGTAAAAACATGTGTCAAGTGGAAGGCTTGGGGTAAATAATGCAAAGTTGGTTAACATTTTTGATGAGTGAATATCTATTATGCATTATTGCATACCTATATGATGCATTAAGACATGTATAATGTATCGTACACAATGCATAATTTAGGATTCAGAATTAAGTCTACAAAGCATTACTGTACTGTCCTCAAGAAATATCACAATATGGTTGAAACGGCTCCAGCTCATTGTTCAAAGCTTGCCAGAAACCTTTATGTCAGCTCATTGTCTGCTTCAAGTAAAGTCATTATCTCTGACCACAGCAGGAGAGGATCTTGCTGTTATTTGTTGGTATGGACAACAGATGCTCCATTTGAAACCTTGGGAATGGGTTGCCTACATACACAGGAGGCCCAAAGAAAACAAAGCTGCAGCCATGTTGTTAAAAAATAATTTCTAGTGAATTAACTGGTGCAACATTTTCAATTGGGCTCATTTAACTGTGCTCTGTATTATTATTATTATTTTTTTTTTTTTTTTTTTGCAGCTGTAAATGCTACATTTTGAGGTTATATTTTGAGTCACAGCACATTAGTTAGATAATGTTTGGGGGGGATAGAATTGATGTCCCTCTCTTGGCTTTATTGCAGTGGTGTTATGCTTTTCTTGATTGGGGTTATGTTAAGGTTAGGAAATGTCTCCTGGCAATGAATTCAAGTCAATGCATTGCCCTTAGATGTGACCTAACTTCATATTGTGTGTTAATGAGCTGGTTGGTTGGGCTAACCCTAACCCCATAAACAGGTTATGAAATCATTACAGAAATTACACAAAGAAAAAAAAACAAAAGAAAAAAAAAAGTCTCCCTCTTGTCTGCCTGTCTCTTACAGATTTATAACTTCTCATTAATGAAGAATTCAGACTCGAACATGGCATTTACAGTTTATGTAGACCAAAGGGAAATGTTTTAAAATGCATAAATCCATTTAAAAATGCAAAATATCACTCATTTAGTTTAGCTGTAATCATGCATAGTGGTGTAGCTATAAAAGGAAAGCAAAAGTAACATGGATGTGGAGTAGAATGATTAAAATCTACCAAAATATAACAAACAAGAAAATGAAAACGATGATAATCAGCTTTTTCTACTATACCTTTAAATCCATTTTATTTAACTCTCCGGTATCCCGTCCAGCAAGGCCCTTACTAAGCACCAAGTGTGCCTTTTTTGCACACTTGTGGAATAATGTCCAAAAAAAAAATTCATACAGTTTGTTTTTAATTCATTTACACTTTTTTTCTATTTCATCAACTTGAGCCGTAAATAAAAATACCAAATACTCAATAATTGTCACATTTTTTTAACCCTTTAAATGCCGTGTTTGTAATGTAAACAAACCATTTTTTTCGATCAAAAAAAGAAAAAAATCTATATTTTTTTTTTCTTTTTTGGATCCAAAAAAGAAAAAAAAAATCTATATTTTTTTTCAATATACTACATAAAAATTAAAACTAACTGAATTAGAGAAAAAAAAAAAGAGTCAAAACTAAATAAATCTAAACTGTAATGAAAAATCCAAAACTAATATAACCTTGGTTCCCAGTATACTCAGCTATAGGCTAAAATAAAAACTTTGGTGAAAATAATTTTTGGACTAAAATATCAGCTTGGTGATTTCCCAGTTTTAACGTCTGTTTTTGAGGATTATCTAAATACATCTGAAAATATGATGCACTGGCTGGAAGTCTGAATGACTGAGTATTATACAGTATGTAGAATTCTAACATCCATCATGGTTTGTAAATCCTTTCAATTATATATTCTTTCAAAAATGCATTATTTTTTTCAATATATGCCTTTTTATCATATAATAATAAAATAATTCCTGCAGCAAACAGTTTTTTTTTTGTTTTTTTTTCCCACTTATTTATCCCTCCGGTATCCTGTCCAGCAAGGCCCTTACTAAGCACCAAGTGTGCCTTTTTCACACACTTGTGGAATAATGTCAACAAAATTTTCATATAGTTTGATTTTAATTTTTTTACAGTTTTTTCTATTTCATCAACTTGAACCGTAAATAAAAATACCAAATACTCAATAATTGTCACATTTTTTTTAACCCTTTAAATGCTGTGTTTGTAATGTAAACAAACCATTTTTTAGATGCAAAAAACACAAAAAAAATTATTATTTTTTTCAATATTCTACATAAAAAGTGGATCACATATTATTTGATTTTTTCATCCTGGCATATGTCAGTGATTAACTCCAACATTGGTTAATTTGCATTATTATTTTTGACGCTAGGTCAAATGTTCAAAAATACTAGCATCTGTCACCAAGTGTGCATAAAACGCACACCTATAAATCAAACTATTAAATATTATATATTTATTTTTCTGCTCTAATTTGATTTTATTTTTGTAAATCAAGGTCAGCCCTAATCATACAGATCAAATAATCATTCATTTTAGATTGTTTTTCACCCTTTAAACGATCTCTTTTCATCATGATGTCACTACATTTTTTGACGCAAAAAACACAAAATATGTTGTTGTTTTTTTTCAAAATACTACATAAAAACTGGATTACATATTATTTGATTTTTGCAGCCTGGCATATGTCAATGATTAACAGCACATTAACATAATTTAATTTAGACCTTCACCTCTCAAATGAAGCCTAGATATCAGTAAAAGCAGAATTTATGCCTTAATGGCTTACAGATCAAAAACAGTGGTTATAATGGAAGAAATAGTGCATTTTAGGCACACTTGGCAGACAGATGCTAGTCTTGTAATTTTCTTTTGTTTAAAATGTGTACATTTTAGTTGATGGACAGAATTTTAAAGATCATGCAAAAATGAACAACTTTTGAATTCTAACCTTATTTAAATTGTGAAAAATAATATGAAGTTTTTTAACACGAAGTGCAAAGTGTGCGTAAAAGGCACACCCGGATACCGGAGGGTTAATAGCTGATGTGGATGTAAACATATCCTATGCCTGGTGTCAGTTTGCTATGCAGACACTGATCTCTTTCCCATTCACCTCCTCTTTTATAGTTTCAGGACAGCTGTGACTTTCTGGTGTCCTGTCTCGTATGTTTACACTTAAATCTTCAATGGCCCTCATCTGGTACTCAGTGTGTGGAAAAAAAGGCCGTATTTCAAATAGCCGTCATCTCTTTTTTTAGTACCTACACCTTCAGTCCCATCTGGTGGGCTATCCACGTTGAACATTTCCATGATACATATCTCTGTAAATTTCTTATTTTTTTTGGATAAACTTTTCCTTCCATGATGTATTTTTCAAGCATTAAACATAAACAATAACTTCACCCCACTATATTTGGTGGAAACGTTGGTTTTCTAGCTTCACATTTTTTGAGTAAGTGGGCTTTTGCAAGGGTATTTTTCAGCAGCAGTCAAAATAGAAAAAAAAAAAAAAAAAAAAAAAAGGGTATGCTGCACTAGATAAACAGGATGAAATCAGATCAGAATGGCCTTGATGTCTAACTTAGGGATTTAGCGAGGGGAACCAAGGGACGGGATAAGGGAGGACGCTGACAGCTTGTACCCTTGACGGCCAAATCCCGACCCCTGTTGTCCTTCCAAGTTAGGGAGCGTTTCCAGATATCAGGCACTGTGTTTTGTGTGCCCTGCCTGGCACACAGATCTGTCTACCCTTGTATTCTTTCTTCCTTTCTCTGGCTGTTCATTACAGATTTCCATCCAATCCAAACACATATATATCCAAGCTATTTCTTTACAACCATTGAAGTACTCTCACTCCGTTCTGCCGATAGCTGAAGTGTAGGTTGTTGTTGCCTGTTCATCTGATATCATATTGACAGTATATTTTGCAGTACGGTAACTTAACACTTGCCCCCTTTGATTACCGGCCACTTGAAATATTCCTATGAATATCTGAGGAAATTAGCAGATAGAAATTCATGCGAAGACCTTTTGATATTTGAATCTCATTTGAGCCCCACATGAAAGCAATATGTAAATGAAAAAATAAAGCATTCTCCTCATGAATGAAAAGGCATCCACTAATATGATATGAAAAAAAAAAAAAAAAATAGTAGATTCTCTGAGAGCATTTTTAAAAACATATACAGCTGCTACCGCATAGGTTAACATAAATATTAAAGGTTTTTTTTTTGCAGCCACAAGTGTGCGACTGGTATGAAATGATGTTTATATAGTAGAGATAGCCCCTGAAGTAAATACATATCATGAAAGTTTCCCTCATCAAACTCTAAACTTGGATCTCATCCGAAATTGGAGCTGAGGACAAGGTCCAGGGTGAGTTCTAGAGGTATTAGCAGCAGCCTGGCTATTCATTAGACGAGTGAGAGCGCTGATATTTATCAGGATGCGGAGGATAGGCCTCATGAGGGTACACCAGTAGCAAATAACATAAGGGGGGTGGGTTATATATATCTTGGTATCTTGTCTGTGCAGACATCTGGTAAGGCGTCTGAAATGTCTGTCTACTGTCTAAAACGAGGCCGGACCTTGAAACTAAGATTTTCAACCCATTTGTGGCCACAGTACGGAGCGGAATCTGTGAGTTCAAACATCTTTCCTTGTCTTGTTTTCTGAAGAACACGCAGTTTATTTCTTCACCATATGCTGGTGATTGAAGTGTGAAGGATGGTAACCTCTGCCATTCTGTGTCTATGAGGAGATTCAAGTACCCTTGGTTTAATTCACTGGCTATCTTTAGAGTTTATTTATATAGAGTTTACCCTTATAGAGCACTGAGAGAAATACTGATTTGAAATACACTTTTTTTAAATTTTTTTTTTATAGATTTTCCAGACATTAATGCCATGTTTCCACTACATCAGGGGTGTCAAACTCACACATTCAGCCCAATTTAATGTGCAGTGGGCCGGACCAGTAAAATAATAGCATGATAGCCAATAAATAATGACAACTCCAAATTGTTTTAGTGTAAAAAATAACATTCAGTTATGCCAGTATTTACATTTACAAACTATCCAAACAAAAAGGATGTGAATAATCTAAAAAAAACCATGACATTTGTTTAGAAATGTAAGTACAATTATATTAATATTATGCCTTGAATTATCATATATATGTAAGTATTACAGATCCGATCTACAAAGGCATAAAACATTCAGTAACAGGCAGAAAATTGTTAAAATTGCACTTAATTTACTTCAGACATTTCAGGTTATTCACATTTTATTGTTAAAGGATGTTTTTTTTAGGTAAATATTTTCATAATTCAATGTTTTTTGCACTAAATCAAAGAGAAAAAATTGGTGTTGTCATTATTTATAGGTTATTATGAGATTATTACCTCAGCCAAGGAGGTTATGTTTTTGCCAGGGTTTGTTTGTTTGTTTGTTTGTTTGTTTGTTTGTTTGTCTGTCCGTTAGTGTGCAACATAACTCAAAAAGTTATGGACAGATTTTGATGAAATTTTCAGGGTTTGTTGGAAATGGGATAAGGAAGAAATGATTAAATTTTGGTGGTGATCGAGGGTGGGGGGGCCCACGGGGGGGGGGCGCAGACCACAAAATTTCATCAAAATCTGTCCATAACTTTTTGAGTTATGTTGCACACTAACGGACAGACAAACAGACAGACAGACAGACAAACAAACAAACAAACCCTGGCAAAAACATAACCTCCTTGGCATTGGGGGGCCCACGGGGGGGGGGCCACTGATCAGCCTTGGCGGAGGTCTGCGCTCTCCGAGTGCTTCTAGTTTGTTTGTTTGTCTGTCTGTCTGTCCATTAGTGTGCAACATAACTCAAAAAGTTATGGACAGATTTTGATGAAATTTTCAGGGTTTGTTGGAAATGGGATAAGGAAGAAATGATTAAATTTTGGTGGTGATCGGGGGTGGGGGGGCCCACGGGGGGGGCGCAGACCAGAAAATTTCATCAAAATCTGTCCATAACTTTTTGAGTTACGTTGCACACTAACGGACAGACAAACAGACAGACAGACAGACAAACAAACAAACCCTGGCAAAAACATAACCTCCTTGGCGTGGGGGGGCCCACGGGGGGGGGGGGGGGCACTGATCAGCCTTGGCGGAGGTCTGCGCTCTCCAAGTGCTTTTCTAGTTTTTGATTTTGATGCCCTAACTTGCACTTTGCAAATTCATCCCATTGGCCAGATTGGAACCTTTGGCGGGCCGGTTTTGGTCCCCGGGCCACATGTTTTGCCCCGTTTCCATTATGTGGTATCAGCTCGACTTGACTCGGCTCGGCCTGTTTTGCCTTTCCATTACGAAAAATGGGCTGGAATCTGGTACCCGGTACTACTTTTTTGGTATCACCTCCGCCGAGGTTCCAGAACCGGGGACCAGATACTAAAACGTGATGTTTACGTGATTGGTCAGACAGTTTTCTGTGGCCCGCTGTTTCACAAAAAACAGATGCGGAAGTGGACAGTAAATATAGCGGTACATTAATCCACATGATAACAGCCCAAAACTACACCATGGTCGGTCGAGGAGATTCAGTCTTTGGTGGCCGACGTAAAAATTCAGACGAGACAACACGCAACGAGCGAGTTTATCAGCAACTCTCTGAGCAGACGACACGGAAGTAACGCACCGCATCCAGGTACAATAAAGTCGGTAGTATCTTGTAATGGAAACGCTCTCCAGGATTACCGAGCCGAGCCGAGTCGAGCTGGTTCCGTGTAGTGGAAACGCAGCATTTGACACCTGTGCACTACATGGTACCGACTCGACTAGACTCGACTCGACCTTTTTGCGTTTCCATTACGAAAAAGGACCTGGAATCTGGTACCCGGTACTAGTTTTTTTTTTATCACCTCCACCGAGGTTCCAAGACTGGGGACCAGATACTAAAACGTGACGTGTAAACACTGCAGACCACTGATTGGTCAGAGTCGTCTCTGTGACCCGCCGTTTTACAAAAAACAGATGCGGAAGTGGACAGTAAATATAGCGGTAGGTTAATCCACTTGATCGGTGGTCGGTCCAGGAGATTCAGTCTTTGGTGGCCGACTTAAAAATTCAGCATAAGCTTGACGAGACAACACGCAACGAGCGAGTTTATCAGCAACTCTGAGCAGATGACACGGAAGTAATGCGCTGCATCGCTATGACGTCCAGGTACTGTAAAGTGGGTAGTATCCTGTAATGGAAACGGTCTCCAGGTATAGGACCTGGTACCTGAGTTGAGTCAAGCTGGTTCCATGTAATGGAAACACGACATCAGTGTATTTGTACAAAGTATCAGTATGGGATCTGTATAATGATACCAGCCAGAATTTCACTCGGTATCGGATCAAAAAGGAAATCCATGGTATCGAACATCACTAGCACTCATAGAAATACTCTGAAACTCCAAATTTTAACCTTAGTGTGTTATTAGAAGACCTAACAAGACTTTATTACTTTTATGAAATTTTTCAAAATGTTTAATTGTTATGTAGAAAATCAAGGTCAATGAAGTTACCATATTTGGTTCCTTACCCATAAGTGACCAAAAAAACCCATCAAAATGAAGAATTAAATATAAAAATACACAAAAAACACATGTAAGGTGCAAGGAACATGTATTTTAAAACATTAGAACATCACTTTTAGAACATTACAACACTACCGCATTGACCCGTGGGGTTCCACAGGTTCTAGATGTGGTCGTTTTATGCTGATGCTTATGTGTATTTGTGCATGCTGTACCACTTTTGTCCAGCAGGCACCACTAAAGTGTTCTGGCCATAGCAACATGATTGTAAGGATATTGTATTCCAAAATTATTAATATCTCCCAAAATATTGGTCCTATCAACTTGCTGTTTTTGCTAGTCTGTTCCTTGACCAAAAATACTTAAGTACGCCAAACTGCATCACTCAACTCTTTCCGGATTTTGTGTGAATCTCTGGACACACACACACACATTATAATATAAATAAGTGCTGATCCAGACACCTGTCAACATACACATTATCCCTTTGAACATCATTCCTTACATTAGTACCATTACTTCATGGTACCTAACAAAGCAGGTCCACTCACTGTTCATGCAGAGGTGGACCTTACAGACCCCGGAGACCACATTGGACCTGAGATTGTTGACTCACTGTAACTGTTGCTGTCAGGAGTGGCTTTTCCATTGGACATCTGTGCAAAATTTTACCAATACTTACTAAATGTCGAAAAAAACAGAAGTGCACATGTGGAGGAAAAATGATTTTTTTGCTGATTCATTCTGTCTAAGCATTTTGTCTAAACTTTGTACTTGTCATTCTGACGATTTTAGACTTTGTACTTGCTATACTGAGCAAATTAATAGAATCTAATCAAAACCAGATACTGTAAGGACATGTGATGGAACTCATGTAAACATGTTTACATGACCTGCACAGTATAAAGGCTCTTTGACTTCTATGCGTCTGTGTCCAGTTTTAGCAGACTGCACCCTGTTTGGCCGAACAGCGAGACTTTATCTCTGAATCTGTGTGTTGATCATTGCTGATTATTGTTGGGTGTTCACTTCAATTTGAAACATCATTTTGTAATAAATTTTTATAACTCTACAGGGTTATTATGCTTCTGTCATTCTCACCGTAAAATCTAGGCCCCGACAGCGTAATGTTGGTTTTTTCCATTAAATCAGAAATGCAATGATTTGTTTATTTATTATTATGAGATGACACGAGAAGTCATTCCATAAACATGAGCACGAATATAAATATCACATTGATTTACAGATATATTTTTATTATTATATATTACCCCTCTATGTAGTAAGTTATTACAATTTGAGAAATTTATTACAAAATGCACTTGACACATTTTTATTTAAAAAAATGTAATAACATGGTTCATTATGTAAGAGCAATCCAAATTAATATAATTTCAGAGCAATTTAGAAGAAATTAGTCACAGGAGCTACAGGTAATGGAATCAGAACTTTAACCACACAGTTTAAAGATGAATTTAACACATTACATTTTCCTGAAAATAAAAATGTGTCAAGTGCATTTTGTAATAAATTTCTCAAATTGTAATAACTCACTACATAATGTGAAAAAATTTACTACATAATGCATTGAGGTAGTTTATTACAAAATGCGTCAGTTTATTACATAGTGCAGCTTTATTACAAGATGACGTGACATTCTTATTACATTTGGAACTTTTATTACATAATGGGAATTTATTACATAATGCGGCTCAACATTTCTTATTTGGAAAAATCTCAAAATCACAAGTTGGAGGACTGTTGAGCCGCATGATGTAATAAATTCCTATTATGTAATAAAAGTTCAAAATGTAATAAGAATGTCACGTCATCTTGTAATAAAGCCGCATTATGTAATAAACTGACGCATTTTGTGATAAACTATGTCTACGCATAATATAGTACATTTTTTCACATTATGTAGTAAGTTATTACAATTTAAGAAATTTATTACAAAATGCACTTGACACATTTTTATTAAAAAAAAATGTAATAACATGGTTCATCATGTCATAACAATCCAAATTAATACAATTTCAGAGCAATTTAGAAGAAATTAGACACATGAGCTACAGGTAATGGAATCAGAACTTTAACCACACAGTTTAAAGATGAATTTAGCACATTACATTTTCCTGAAAATAAAAATGTGTCACGTGCATTTTGTAATAAATTTCTCAAATTGTAATAACTTACTACATAATGCGAAAAAATTTACTACATAATGCATTGATGTAGTTTATTACAAAATGCATCAGTTTATTACATAATGCAGCTTTATTACAAGATGACGTGACATTCTTATTACATTTTGAACTTTTATTACATAATGCGACTCAACAAGAATTCACCAAAAAGAAGAGTTGAGGTTTTAAAAAGTTGGAACAAAGCTTGATTAATTGCTTCAGGCAAAAATAGAAAAAGTTACAAAAAAGAAAGAAGTCACTTATCAATTAGTCTAGCATCAAACACACTATTCGTCTAACCCCCATAAATCTAACCCTCATAAAATGAACCATGTTATTACATTTTTTTTAATAAAAATATGTCAAGTGCATTTTGTAATAAATTTCTCAAATTGTAATAACTTACTACATAATGCGAAATTTTTTTTTACTACATAATGCATTGAGGTAGTTTATTACCTCCGCCAAGGAGGTTATGTTTTTGCCAGGGTTTGTTTGTTTGTTTGTTTGTTTGTTTGTTTGTTTGTTTGTCTGTTTGTCTGTCCGTTAGTGTGCAACATAACTCAAAAAGTTATGGACAGATTTTGATGAAATTTTCAGGGTTTGTTGGAAATGGGATAAGGAAGAAATGATTAAATTTTGGTGGTGATCAGGGGTGGGGGGGCCCACGGGGGGGCCCATTTCCAACAAACCCTGAAAATTTCATCAAAATCTGTCCATAACTTTTTGAGTTATGTTGCACACTAACGGACAGACAAACAGACAGACAAACAAACAAACAAACCCTGGCAAAAACATAACCTCCTTGGCGTGGGGGGCGCCCACAGGGGGGGCCACTGATCAGCCTTGGCGGAGGTCTGCGCTCTCCGAGTGCTTCTAGTTACAAAATGCGTCAGCTTATTACATAATGCGGCTTTATTACAAGATGACGTGACATTCTTATTACATTTTGAACTTTTATTACATAATGAGAATTTATTACATAATGCGGCTCAACATGGACACTATACATTAGCAGAAAGAAAATAAAGTCCCCGCAAAATTGTATTTGAAGTTGTGTGTTAAATTTATCCCGGCTTCATATATTTGCACAATTTGAGGGTCAATGGAAAAGCGACTACTGTCTTGTAATGTGTGTGGAAATGACCAAAAATAGTCACTTGCCCAATAAAGGGTTAAGATGCACATTTATTTCCTGTTTCTTAGACTTCACATTTGCTACTGCAGGAGCAAAAAGGGTTTGAGCTTCGTACACAGACCATCCCCCTCATCAGACTCCTGGTAGGTTCTGAAGTGCATCTACAGTAGACACTATTTCTTAACTAATTGCCCTTTTATGTGAACTGTCAATAAAGATCTTCTGTGCCCCTATTTTCATTGCAAAATAATGAGTGTCACAAACGCAAATATTCCCTCTCTAAAAAAAAAACAAAAAAACAATTTGTCTCGTTAGTCTGATTACATGTAAGTCCACACTCGCCCACTGCTAGTGTATCACTCCACTTCTAATGGCTGAGTGACCTAGTGCATTACGCCTTCTATTGGGCAGTGTCTCATTACATTTTAATGATGCGACTTGAGAAAGTGCCGTGAAAGCTGTCTGTCTCTTTGGGGCTTCACATTAATTGAAAAGGGGTTTCAATCTGGTATGTAGTGGCCAACAGGGATACTTCTGAATATAACCATAATTTTAATTAGTTTATTCATTAAAAGTTTTACCATTTCCCAATAAAAATGCAAAGCGACTTATATGAAGAGCAGGAAAAAAAAAAAAAGTATATATATATATATATATGTAGTGTCAAATTAAAACACTGGACTTGACTGACATTAGTAACATTAGTGCTGATTACGGAAAATGTAGGAAATGAAAAATATGTGAAAATAACTGTTTCTTACTTTTCAGCTTTGTCGTTTTTATAGCTATGACTCATGGTTTGTGTTCATAATTATGTATGACACTTTTATTTTATACCTGGATTTATAATCACACATCAGGACAGTTAAAGCAAAATACTTATTTATCCCTCTGGTATCCCGTCCAGCAAGACCCTTACTAAGCACTAGGGATGTAACGTTTACCGGTATAACAATAAACCGCGGTAAAATAGCAGACAGTTAGTATTACTGTTTAAATTCTAATTATCATGATAACGGTGTTTGATTACCGCACTTTTAGGGGAAAAAAACCTATGGAAAGATTTTTTTAGTATTAATTTATTACAAATTGGATTTTATGTACCTAATATTTGGAACCAATATTCACTTTTAAAGTCACTGAAAGGTTTGTTAAGCATCTTTGTGTTATTTATGCGATAAAGTATGTACATTTTTCAAATCGGATTTTTTTTGTGTGTGTGTTTTCTGGTCTTTTATGTCAATATAGTAGGTTAAAGTGAAAAACAAAAATAGGCAGATGATATAGATGAAGTTGTGCTGAAAAAACAGATCCCAAACATGGGTATAGTAAACATTTGTTTATATAGTATATAAAGGCAAAATCAAAAGGACTGAAAAACAGACAAAATAGGCTCAGACCACTAAGGGTGAATATTTGACTGTTTCTGCAACAGAAGGTACATTGTGCCTAATATTTTATTTATTTATTTATTAAATACAACTTGGTTAAATTATTTCAGTGTGTATTAGTACTTTTTGAACATTTTGAGCACAATTTCAATAATACCGTGATAACAATGATAACCATGATAATTTTGGTCACAATAACCGTGATATGAAATTTTCAAATCGTTACATCCCTACTAAGCACCAAGTGTGCCTTTTTGGCACACTTATGGAATAATGTCAAAAAATTTTCATACAGTTTGTTTTTAATTCTTTACACTTTTTTTCTATTTCATCAACTTGAGCCGTAAATAAAAATACTCAATAATTAAATGCCGTGTTTGTAATGTAAACAAACCATTTTTTTGGATGCAATAAACACAAAAAATTTAATTTTTCCAATATACTACATAAAAAGTGGATCACATATTATTTGATTTTTTCATCCTGGCATATGTCAATGATTAACTCCAACATTGGTTAATTTGCATTATTATTTTTGGCGCTAGGTCAAATGTTCAAAAATACTAGCATCTGTCATCAAGTGTGCGTAAAATGCACACCTATAAATCCAACTATTAAATATAATATATTGATTTATTTTTCTGCTCTAATTTGATTTTATTTTTGTAAATCAAGGTCAGCCCTAATCATACATATCAAATGGAAGAAATTGTGTGTTTTAGGCACAGTTAGGAGACAGATGCTAGTCTGGTCATTTTTTTTTTTTTTTTGTGTACAATGTGCAAATTTTAGTCGGTGTCCAGAATTTTAAAGATCAGGCAAAAATGAACAACTTTTGAATTCTAACCTTATTTAAATTGTGAAAAATAAAATGAAATTTTTTAACACGAAGTGCAAAGTGTGCATAAAAGACGCACCCGGATACCAGAGGGTTAAATCACATCACTTTATAATAACACAGTTTTTTTGTTTTTTTCAGGTTTTTCACTGTTATTAGTTATTCTTTCATATTAACATCAGATTATATTTATAACTGAGTGAGTTTTAAATATAACTAAGACGTAATACACCGTGAAAAACTAATGACAATAATATCTGACATGTGCATGGTGAGATCAAATGTTATTCTTGAATCATCATTCGCATTTTCCTTGATTAAAGTATTAAACATAACATGCTAGCACTTGAAAACCCTCGGTCTGACTTATGAAAATCTTCCAAATATTGACTGTCACTATGTATTTTATGTTTTATGTTTAAATGTTTTTTTTGTTGATTTCTTCGTCTTCTTTTTTGACATTCATATTCGAAATAAATACATCAATCAATTAAAAAAACATAACGCGACGCTACTTGCCTTCAGTGTTTTCAACATAAAACGATCGCCTACTGCCAGATTTCAACGTTTTTGCAGCTATAGAAAATGAAAGCGCTTCGGTTTATACACTTCTGCCAACAAAGCATGCAATGGGAGATAAGATCAACAGGTAAACATATCCTGGAGCTGTTACTGTCACTGTCACCACGTAGGATGATGGAGGTGGATGAAGCCGTCACTGAGGGGAGAGGGTCGTCATCTTAGACTTGACTGATTTTCACCTTAATTCACATGTTTCTGTTGTGTTTTTCACTGTGACATGACTTAATGCACTGTTTGTGTTAAGGAAAACTGACATCCAGAAGGTTGTTTTAACCCTTTCATGCATAATGGTCACTCCAGTGGACAGTTCTTCTACAGCTCTTGTATATTCATGGGTTTTGTTGTTTTAGTTCCATATCAGCCAACACAGTGGACACTTATACATCATCCCATACACTGTAATTCACACCATTACCGTAACTTTGCTGTTCTAGATAAATCTAATCTGCAGTAACATGTTTGAGTGTAAAAAATTGCTAATTGTTATTAGACTTAGGTTGAATAGTTATTCTGTTTTATTGTTAATTGTGTATCATGTATGTGTTTTATGTTGTTTGGACTTTGTATGGCTGCTACCTTGGCCAGGTCTCCCTTGCAAAAGAGATACCTAATCTCAATGGGATTTCTTGGTAAAGAAAAGGTCAAATAAAAATGAAATAAAAAGACTGTAATTAACAGGTTTTTTTTTTTTTTTTTTAAACAAAAAGTTTTTGGTTTTTTTTTGCATATTACACTGGGTTACAAACAAATGTTTTTTGCAAGTTGTCTAGGTTTTTTCAGCTGAATTAGGACCATTTTGCACCGCTAAATCCAAAAATGACATCTGTTTTTCTCAATCAGGTCAGGTTTTTTTGCTAATTTGATTTTGAAAAATTTGATCTTCTCACAAAATTGATTACATTTTTGTGACTTTATCAGTTGATTTTTTTATATAGTTCTCAGCCAAAATAGGTTTTAAGAGAAAAAAAATCATTTTCTAACAGGATTCCTGTTAGGTACAATGGTGTATTCACCGCAGATGTAGCAGAATACATCAGGCTTATTTTTGCAAGATCTTCTAGTCGAAGCCATTTCATTCACCTGTAATATTAAAAAAAACATTAATCATAAATTGGCAAAACTAAAATCTTCAGAACTCGTTTATTGCAAGAAATATGAAAGAATTTTGTATCATATGATGTGAAAATGCCCATAAATGTAAGCAAAAATGTTAAAAAGCCAATATGTAGCATAGTTCAGAAAGTTGACCTGATTGAGCAAAATTAATGTGATTTTTGGATTCAGCACACCAAAATTATCCTAAATCAGCTCAAAGAACTTAAACAATACATTTGTTGTTGACCAGTGTTATCTCCAGAAGTGAGTAATAGCTAGTATTAGAGTATGTTAAAATGTGACAAAACATCAGATTAGCAGCATTAAAAATATTTTTATTTCATAGTTTTCACACAGTAGATCAGTAAATACATGTTTCTTTGTTTCTAAAATCAAGCACATGGTGTCCAGCACAGTGGATGTTTTTTTAACTCCATGAAAAATAGGTTCAAAAAAAAAAAAAAAAAATCAATCGCATTGTTTTTTTGGGTTTTTTTTTCCATGCCTAAAGAGGAATAAAAACACTCAGGAAAAAAAAAAATCTTGATTAAGGTTCTCGTAATTCATGCATGAAAGGGTTAATGTGGATTTGAAACATGTCAACATTATAATGCTTTTTTTCTCCATCTAATCTGCTGAGTACAATTATTTTTTTCATGAACAAAACAAAACTCATTTTTCGTCACTCCGAAGTCATTTTAATGAAATGCTGAAAATGCTCTGTTGTGTTTTATATTAAGATTGGAGAGGCCTAAATGAAGGCTAAAATCATACCTTAATCAAAGAGATGATTCAATTTTATATCTTAGTTAGTGTTTTATTGTATTTTAAAGATGTTAGATGTGTATGCACACAGACACACATGAAAAAAATGCTTAGACCACCCCTTGTTTTCTTCAGTTTCTTGTTCATTTTAATGCCTGGTACAACTAAAGGTACATTTGTTTGGACAAATATAATGATAACAACATTAATGAGGAAGGAGGCAGAACTTTGCCAGTTTTGTAAAGGAATTACCAATTTGTTAGACATGTTTGCGTTATATTATGTTTTTGGGGTTTTTTTGTTCAAAAATAATATTTAAGCATTGAGACCTGATGTATCAAATATGATACAGAATTGAAAGTCATACATGGAAATTAATATTTGAAAAAAAATGTATTTGGTTGTTCAGAGGGACCAATAAAGGCTCCAGTTTCAAAGAAGTGGAATTTTCTGTTAATGATTTAATGGTTCAGACTTTATAGGGCGTCTTGATAATAACCAATATCACTTCAGTTCTTACATCAATATCTATGGCATTGTACTGAGAAAAACAGTGCTTTTATACATTCCATGTTTTCTTTTCTGTCTGTTTTAGTCACATGATAAACACAGGAGTTAGTATTTGATTGCAAAACCATTGTTTTTGATGACTTTTGATGGTCTAATAATTTTTTCCGCGACTCTATATTAAATTTTTTCATGAAGAAAACACAAAACTGATTTTTTGTTACTCCAGAGTCATTTTAATGAAATGCTGAAAATGCTCTGCTGTTTTATATTAAGATTGGAGAGGCCTAAATGAAGGCTAAAATCATACCTTAATCAAAGAGATGATTTGATTTTATATCTTTGTTAGTGTTTTATTGTATTTTAAAGATGTTAGATGTGCATGCATACATGAAAAAAATGCTTAGACCACCCCTTGTTTTCTTCAATTTCTTGTTCATTTTAATGCCTGGTACAACTAAAGGTACATTTGTTTGGACAAATATAATGATAACAACAAAAATAGCTCATAAGAGTTTAATTTCAGAGCTGAAATCTCGACATTTTCCATTTTTTCTTGATAATAACCCAAAATCTCTTCAGTTCTTACATCAATATTTATGGCATTGTACTGACAAAAACAGTGCTTTTATTCATTCCATGTTTTCTTTTCTGTCTGTTTTAGTCACATGATACACACAGGAGTTAGTACTTGAATGCATAACCATTGTTTTTGATTACTTTTGATGGTCTAATCATTTTTTTTTTTTGCAACTGTATATTACAGTCTTTCATGAACAAAACACAAAAGAGATTTTTAATGAGATGCTGAAAATGCTCTGCTGTGTTTTATATTAAGATCGGAGAGGCTTAAATGAAGGCTAAAATAGTACCTTAATCAAAGACATGATTTAATTTTATACCTTAGTTAGTATTTTGTTGTATTTTAAAGATGTTACATGTGTATGCACAGATAGACATGCACACACACTCATGGAAAAAATGATCTTTGTTTTCTTCAGTTTCTTGTTCATTTTAATGCCTGGTACAACTAAAGGTACATTTGTTTGGACAAATATAATGATAACAACATTAATGAGGAAGGAGGCAGAACTTTGCCAGTTTTGTAAAGGAATTACCAATTTGTTAGACATGTTTGCGTTATATTATGTTTTTGGGGTTTTTTTGTTCAAAAATAATATTTAAGCATTGAGACCTGATGTATCAAATATGATACAGAATTGAAAGTCATACATGGAAATTAATATTTGAAAAAAAATGTATTTGGTTGTTCAGAGGGACCAATAAAGGCTCCAGTTTCAAAGAAGTGGAATTTTCTGTTAATGATTTAATGGTTCAGACTTTATAGGGCGTCTTGATAATAACCAATATCACTTCAGTTCTTACATCAATATCTATGGCATTGTACTGAGAAAAACAGTGCTTTTATACATTCCATGTTTTCTTTTCTGTCTGTTTTAGTCACATGATAAACACAGGAGTTAGTATTTGATTGCAAAACCATTGTTTTTGATGACTTTTGATGGTCTAATAATTTTTTCCGCGACTCTATATTAAATTTTTTCATGAAGAAAACACAAAACTGATTTTTTGTTACTCCAGAGTCATTTTAATGAAATGCTGAAAATGCTCTGCTGTTTTATATTAAGATTGGAGAGGCCTAAATGAAGGCTAAAATCATACCTTAATCAAAGAGATGATTTGATTTTATATCTTTGTTAGTGTTTTATTGTATTTTAAAGATGTTAGATGTGCATGCATACATGAAAAAAATGCTTAGACCACCCCTTGTTTTCTTCAATTTCTTGTTCATTTTAATGCCTGGTACAACTAAAGGTACATTTGTTTGGACAAATATAATGATAACAACAAAAATAGCTCATAAGAGTTTAATTTCAGAGCTGAAATCTCGACATTTTCCATTTTTTCTTGATAATAACCCAAAATCTCTTCAGTTCTTACATCAATATTTATGGCATTGTACTGACAAAAACAGTGCTTTTATTCATTCCATGTTTTCTTTTCTGTCTGTTTTAGTCACATGATACACACAGGAGTTAGTACTTGAATGCATAACCATTGTTTTTGATTACTTTTGATGGTCTAATCATTTTTTTTTTTTGCAACTGTATATTACAGTCTTTCATGAACAAAACACAAAAGAGATTTTTAATGAGATGCTGAAAATGCTCTGCTGTGTTTTATATTAAGATCGGAGAGGCTTAAATGAAGGCTAAAATAGTACCTTAATCAAAGACATGATTTAATTTTATACCTTAGTTAGTATTTTGTTGTATTTTAAAGATGTTACATGTGTATGCACAGATAGACATGCACACACACTCATGGAAAAAATGATCTTTGTTTTCTTCAGTTTCTTGTTCATTTTAATGCCTGGTACAACTAAAGGTACATTTGTTTGGACAAATATAATGATAACAACATTAATGAGGAAGGAGGCAGAACTTTGCCAGTTTTGTAAAGGAATTACCAATTTGTTAGACATGTTTGCGTTATATTATGTTTTTGTTTGTTCAAAAATAACAATATTTAAGCATTGAGACCTGATGTATCAAATATGATACAGAATTGAAAGTCATACATGGAAATTAATATTTGAAAAAAAATGTATTTGGTTGTTCAGAAGGACCAATAAAGGCTCCAGTTTCAAAGAAGTGGAATTTTCTGTTAATGATTTAATGGTTCAGACTTTATAGGGCGTCTTGATAATAACCAATATCACTTCAGTTCTTACATCAATATCTATGGCATTGTACTGACAAAAACAGTGCTTTTATACATTCCATGTTTTCTTTTCTGTCTGTTTTAGTCACATGATAAACACAGGAGTTAGTATTTGATTGCAAAACCATTGTTTTTGATGACTTTTGATGGTCTAATAATTTTTTCCGCGACTCTATATTAAATTTTTTCATGAACAAAACATAAAACTGACTTGCTGCACTGTTTGTGTTGAGGAAAACTGACATCCAGAAGGTTGTGTTAATGTGGACTTGAAACATGTCAACATTACAGTGCTTTTTTTTCTCCATCTAATCTGCTGAGTATATTTAATTTTTTCATGAACAAAACACAAAACTGATTTTTCGTCACTCCAGAGTCATTTAAATGAGATGCTTAAAATGCTCTGCTGTGTTTTACATTAAGATTGGAGAGGCCTAAATGAAGGCTAAAATAGTACCTTAATCAAAGAGATGATTTAATTGTATACCTTAGTGTTTTATTGTTGTATGCATGCAGACACATGTGCAGATACGGTTTCGAAAAAAATGATTAAACCACCTTTGTTTTCTTCAATTTCTTGTTCATTTTAATGCGTGGTCCAACTAAATGTACATTTGTTTGGACAAATACAATGATAACAACTAAATCGCTCATAAGAGTTTAATTTAACCCTATAATACCAAATGTATCATATTTGATACATGCGTTTTGAAGCCCTCTACATGATCAGTGTGATATTTTTTTTCTTGAAAAACCTGATGTATACAATTAGATACATGCAATACACAGATAATCCACTAGGGGGGAGGAATTTGTTCACCACAGGCCTTTCCAGTGACACTACAACAGGGGTGTCAAACTCATTTTAGTTCAGGGGTCATATCCTCCCAGTATGATCTGAAGTGGGCCAGACCAGTGAATTAATAACATAATAATATAGAAATAACACCATCTCTAAACATTTCAGTGTTTTATAGTGAATAAAGTAAAATTACATTATGGAAACGTTTACATTTATAAACTGTCCTTTTAAAAATATGAATAACATGAACAACCATGAAAAAAGTGAAATTTATTAAGAAAAATCAGTGCAATTTTAACTGTATTTTGCCTCTGCTTATCATTTGTAAATATGCATTACAACTTCCAGATCACAATGGATCTGCAAATACACCAAATATTTTAGTAACTGGCAGAATATTAGTAAAATTGCACTTACTTCTCTTTGGACATTTCTAGTTTTTCATGTTTTTGGTGAAAGGCTGGTTTGTAAATTTACACATTTTCATGTAATTTCACTTCTTTACTCTAAAACAGAGGAAAATTTTGGAATTGTCATTATTTGTAGGTTTCTATGTTAGTATTTCACTGCTCTGACCCACTTGAGACTAAAGTAGGGCTTTATATGGCCCCTAAAGTAAAATGATTGACTTAATATCTTGAGTGTCATTTTTGCATTTCACAAATTCATCCTGCAGGACAGATTGGACCCTTTGGCAGGCCAGTTTTGGCCCCCGGGCCATATGTTTGACACCTGTTCACTACAAGATTGTCATTTATGAGGAAGGAGGTAGAACTTTGCCAATTTTGTAGGAATTATCAATTTGTTAGACATGTTTGTGTTATATTATGCTTTTGTTTGTTCAAAATTAATAATACTTGAGCACAGAGACCCGATGTATCAAATATGATACAGAATTGAAAGTCATATGTGGAAATTAATTGAAAAAAAAAAAAAAAAGTATTTGGTTGTTCAGAAGGACCAATAAAGGCTCCAGTTTCAAAGAACTGGAATTTTCTGTTCATCATTTAATGGTTCAGGCTTTACAGGGCTTTACAAGAACTGATATCTATCCATTTTCCATGTTTTCTTGATAATAACCAAAATCACTTCAGTTCTTACATCAATATCTATGGCATTGTACTGACAAAAACAGTGCTTTTAGGCATTCCATGTTTTCTTTTCTGTCTGTTTTAGTCACATGATACACACAGGAGTTAGTACTTGATTGCATAACTACTGTTTTTGATTACTTTTGATGGTCTAATCATTTTTTCTGCGACTGTACATTATAGTCTTTCATGAACAGAACACAAAACAGATTTTTAATGAGATGCTTAAAATGCTCTGATGTTTTTTATATTAAGATTGGATAGGCTTAAATGAAGGCTAAAATAGTACCTTAATCAAAGAGATGATTTAATTGTATACCTTAGTTAGTATTTTATTGTTGTATGCACACAGACACGTGCGCATATGGTTGCAAAAAAAAAAAAAAAATATTAAACCACCCTTGTTTTCTTCAATTTCTTGTTAATTTCAGTGCCTGGTACAACTAAAGGTATATTTGTTTGGGCAAATATAATAACAACTAAACAACTCATAAGAGTTTAATTTAACCCTATAACAACAAATGTATCATATCTGATACATGAGTTTTGAAGCCCTCTACATGATCAGTGTGATATGTTTTTTTCTTGAAAAACCTGATGTATACAATTAGATACATGCAATACACAGATAATCCACCAGGGGGAGGAATTCGTTCACCAGAGGCCTTTCCAGTGACACTACAAAATTGTCATTAATGTGGAATGAGGCAGAACTATGCCAATTTTGTAAAGGAATTACCAATTTGTTAGACATGTTTGTGTTATACTATGTTTTTGTTTGTTCAAAAATAATAATATTTAAGCATTGAGACCCAATGTATCAAATATGATACAGAATTGAAAGCCATACATGGAAATTAATTGGAAAAAAAAAGTATTTGGTTGTTCAGAAGGACCAATAAAGGCTCCAGTTTCAAAGAACTGGAATTTTCTCTTCATGATTTATTGGTTCGGGCTTCACAGGGTTAAGAGCTGATATTTAGACATTTTCCATGTTTTCTTGATAATAATGAAAATCTCTTCAGTTCTTACATCAATATCTATGGCATTGTACTGACAAAAACAGTGCTTTTAGGCATTCCATGTTTTCTTTTCTGTCTGTTTTAGTCACATGATACACACAGGAGTTAGTACTTGATTGCATAACTACTGTTTTTGATGACTTTTGATGGTCTAATCATTTTTTCTGCGACTGTACATTATAGTCTTCCATGAACAAAACACAAAACAGGTTTTTAATGAGATGCTTAAAATGCTCTGCTGTGTTTTATATGAGGATTGGATAGACTTAAATGAAGGCTAAAATAGTACCTTAAATCAAAGAGATGATTTAATTTTATACTTTAGTTAGTGTTTTATTGTATTTTAAAGCTGTTAGACATGTATGCGCACAGACACACATGTACATATGCAGATTCCATCCATATCGCTATCGTATCTAATGTATTCTAATTGAATCTTGACATATTTTATTATGTACTCTGATTCCCCTATATTACCTGTAAAAACAACTAACTGAAGTGTACTAATGATGTTAGACAGTGTTATTAGATTCACTCTCCATCCTCTTGTCACGTCCCAATATGAGTGCGTTTGGCCCCATCAACCTCTTTACCCCTTTTCACTCCAGGTCTCTATATCTCATACAGCTAATGTGGCATTTATCTGTAATTAGACTCTTACATATTTTAATAGAAAATGATATCCCTTAAGGTCTCCCTGTCATTTGCATGGGCAGCCTGATGATAATCAGGTCCCAGGAAAAAAAAAAACAGTCTTGATGACATGGGCTGTCATCCCAAATTAGTAGGGGAAAAATCCTTATCAGGGAAGTGACCTTCCGGAGCACTGCTCAAACCTGGGCAGAATGTAGGAGGAGGGTGGGTTTGGCTTCTGCTCATGTGCATTTTTACTGCGTCTAATGATTTTTATTTATTTTTTTTTAAGTTTATTATACTGTACAAGTCTGTGGGGGTAGTGTTGTAATCTGAGGTTACTTGAGTTTATCAGATGGCGGTTTATTATAAGTCCAAAAAATGATGGATATTTTGACTTTTTTTTTTCATAGGTAGGCTGTGGAGACACCTGACTATGAGAAGAACTTCTACGGATAGAACATTTTTCTATAGGCATACATTTTCATCAGTACTCCTTTATCGAAACTATTCCTGAATGAAAATATTAGGTAAGTGTTAAAGCAGTGGTTTCCAACCTTTTTTGGCTCGTGACCCCATTTTAACATCACAAATTTCTGGTGACCCCAGACATTCAAAATGAAGACAGTTTTTTTTTTTTTTTTGCTAAAATTAATTTGTTTTTGATCATGTAATAGTATTGCTATACGATGTTGCAAATAAACATTTATTTTAGATGACATTTAGTCTATATAATGTATATTATTATGGATGGAGGCAGTAAATCCAGGTTGAAATTACTACACAAAGGTAGAATTTGATTTTCCTTGGTCAGGATATGTACAGTCAGTCCAGTTTGGATTTACAAGGCTGACAATTAATACTGAACAAACAAGAACTGAAACTATGAATTATGAAAGAGCTGCAGCATCTGAAACCGACCACAATGAACATTTGACAGATAAACAGAACCACAGTGCTTCAGTTTCAGCTTCACAGTTTGTCATGTCTGTTATGGATTAGGATTGTCTCTCTCAACTCACCATATATTTTTTATCAGTAATTTTTTTTTTTTTAATCAATTACTAGAAATTCCAGGCAACCCCAGTTTGAAAAACACCGTGTTAGAGCCAAGGTTATAATCGTTAACAAAAACAAACAAAATGACGAAAACTAAAATTGAAAAAACATTTTTGTTAACTGAAATAAATAAAAACTCAAAAGAAAAAAACGATAACTAACTGAAACTGTATTATGAGCTTACAAAATTAAATAAAACATTTAAGAATTATGTATAAAATTCCCTTTGTTTTCGTCTTTGTCAATGTCGGATTGATATCAAATAGATTTCTTTGGCTCCAGCAGTTTTAGCTGCAGCACCATACGACACTTCACAGTCTGTCATGTCTGGTCACTGTGGTTTCCATTCGTCTTCTGGTCCACACTCTACCTGGAACATACAGACTAAAGCTGGGACACAGCAGCACAGTCCTGTCTGGGATTTACTTTAGTGATGCAAGGGGTCAGGTTTTTTTTTTTTTTCTTTTGCACTCACTGTGTGTGTGTGAGTGACAGAGACAGAGCAGAGCGAAAGGACAGAGTCAGTGTTGAACTAGCATCCAGGTAAAAACTGGAGAGTTTATCACCATGAAAAGGCCTTCCAAGGCCTGAACTGCACAGTTTAGAAGAGGAGAAAAGAGGAGGAGGAAAACTAATCCAATTACAGAGGTATGGAACCTGTTAGAATGTTAAAAAAACATCTGATGTTACTAGCTACAGCTAGCTGAACTGAACTGAAGCGAAGTTGGCTAATAATGGAACTGGAGATGATTAAGAGATGACATATCTGCTAAGGTGTGGTTTACTGATGAGGAACTGGGTTATATATGTTTATAAGTGGTTTATATATGTTTCTATATGGTTTATATACATTTATAAGTGGTTTACTACTGGTTAGCTGGTTTATATATTTTTGTATCTGGTTTATATATGTTTCTATGTGGTTTAACTGCTGGTTAGCTGGTTTATGTATGTTTCTATCTGGTTTATATATGTTTCTATGTGGTTTATATATGTTTCTATCTGGTTTAACTGCTGGCTGGCTGGTTTATATATGTTTCTATATGGTTTATATACATTTATAAGTGGTTTACTACTGGTTAGCTGGTTTATATATTTTTGTATCTGGTTTATATATGTTTCTATGTGGTTTAACTGCTGGTTAGCTGGTTTATATATGTTTCTATGTGGTTTAACTGCAGGTTAGCTGTTTATTTATGTTTCTATCTGGTTTATATATGTTTCTATGTGGTTTACATATGTTTCTATCTGGTGTAACTGCTGGTTTATATATGTTTCTATCTGGTTTAACTGCTAGTTAGCTGGTTTATATATGTTTCTATCTGGTTTAACTGCTGGTTAGCTGGTTTATATATTTTTCTATATGGTTTATATACGTTTATAAGTGGTTTACTACTGGTTAGCTGGTTTATATATGTTTGTATCTGGTTTATGTATGTTTCTATGTGGTTTAACTACTGATTAGCTGGTTTATATATGTTTCTATATGGTTTAACTGCTGGTTAGCTGGTTTATATATGTTTCTATCTGGTTTATATATGTTTCTATCTGGTTTAACTGCTGGTTAGCTGGTTTATATATGTTTCTATCTGGTTTAAGTGCTGGTTAGCTGGTTTATATATGTTTCTATCTGGTTTAACTGCTGGTTAGCCAGTTTATATATGTTTCTGTCTGGTTTACTGCTGGCTGCTTTGTGCATCTCCTCTCACACTTTGCACATCCTCGCATTGTTTTCACGTAAGTGACGTTGTGTATGGATCAACCCCCCCCCCCCCCCCCCCCGCCAACCTGCTATAGGGAATTTATACATTGTACTGTACATGTGTTTGTGTCTCTGCTCAGTCAATGAGCTGCCCTAACCCAACCCCCAAATAAAGTGTCCAGGGTAAACCATATCCGTGCCTCACTAATTTCTTTGAATAGGATGGTGAGGAATATAAAATATATGAAATAACTAAAACTAATACTAAAACTAAACTAAAACTAAGCATTCAGGAAAAAAAAGATAACTAATAAAAACTAGCAAACATGCTCTAAAAACTAATTAAAACTAACTGAATTAGAGGAAAAAAGTCAAAACTGATTAAAACTAAACTATAATTAAAAATCCAAAACTATTATAACCTTGGTTAGAGCATGTGATCCATGTCAATAGTATGTCGTCAAAGTTGTGATTCCCAGGGATGGGGACTCCTGATCATTACCTCCGCTATTATGTTTTCATCGGGGATTGTTTGTCTGGTTTTTTTGTTTGTCTTTTAGCAAGATAACTCAAAAAGTTATGGACGGATTTGGAAGAAATGTTCAGGAAATGTTGATACTGGCACAAGGAACAAATGATAAAATTTTTGGGATGATCGGGGGGGGGGGCTGATCTGCCTTGGTGGAGGTCTGCGCTCTCCGAGTGCTTTTCTAGTTTACACTGTAAGAAATGGTTACTGCTGAGTAGAGATGTAATGATATGAAAATTTTATATCATGGTTATTGTGACCTAAATTATCACCGTTATTATTATCATGGTTTTGTTGAAATGTGCACAGAATGTTCAAAAAGTACTTATACACACACAGAAATAATTTAATCAAGTTTTATTTTGAAAAAAAAAAAAAAAAAAAAGTCAAAAATGTCTTTTGCAAACCTCTGGTGTAGGGTACCTATCCACTTTCCCTGTTTGATCCCACTCTAACAGCACACGTCTTTCTCTGATCTCTGTATCTATTCTCCTCCTAGACTGATAAAAAAATAAAAACCCAATCATGCGTCAGTCAGTTGTAGAGTTTTACCGTTGCTATATTCCAAAAATGTTGTCAGAATTTCAATTCTTAACCTTCAACCTCAGAATTTCGACTCTTCCCTCATTAGTGACTTCATCTTTGGGTTTGGGATGTGGTTGCTATAATAATCTGGACAGTTGCTAGGTCAGTCACATATGGTTGCTATGGTATTCCAAATGGATGCTATGTGGTTGCTAGGTTGCGCTGAGGGATTGCTGCTGTGGTTGATAGGGTAATCAGGGAAAATCCCAGAGGTATAATACTTACTGAATATGTGTTGAGTGTGTAGTGTTCTCTCCCTCTTCTTCTGACATGTTTCAATAAGAAAAGAAACATAAGACGCAAAGATTTTTTTGTTTTCTGGTGGGAGCAAGGAAATGAGGTCATCAGGAGGAAGTGCAGAACACTGACCTTCAACTTAAAAGTACACAAAATATAAAGCGCATTTCAGCTAAAATTTGCTTCGAGGTCTTATTTATGTCTTTGTGTATAAGAAATCAATCTAAGTGAAAGGAACTTTGTGTTGGTAAATGCAAGTTATGCTAATTTACAGGATTTCAGTTCTGTTCACCATGTTGATGGTCATATGAACTGTGTTTTCAGCTCAAAAATGTCCAATTTCATCACAATTAATGCTATATTTTCATGTCACAAATGGCCAAGTTATATTTTAACTGAATTTACCTAAAAAAAAAAAAAAAAAAAAATTCTATTCTTTTAGATTCCCCAGTTTTTCTGACAAGATTCTATCCTACATATCACGTTTTATTTGTACAGGTTCAATGTGGAGTATGGTGCTGATCCATCCTGCTTATGTTACGCCAATACATACATTAAGAATGTCACACGTCACTTTTTAAATCAACACTTTTCTAATAATAAGCATTTTTGTAAAGAAATAACAATTCTCTATTGTTATTTACTCTATAGCAGGAGTGTCAAACTCCTTTTAGTTCAGGGGCCACATCCAGCCTAATATGATCAAAAGTGGGCCGGACCAGTAAAATAATATAAACAATAGGATACGAACTTTTGAGTGAAAAAAGTGAAATTCCGTAAAATAAAAAAATACACTTAAATATGCTTAAATATCCTACAATACACGCAAAAATACACTTAAATATGCTTAAATATTCTACAAGACACGCAAAAATCCACTTAAATTCCGTAATTAAAATGTTTAAATCTACGAATTGTACTTGAACATAACATGAACAAATATGAACCTGAAAATTCTTTAGTAAAGTAAGTGCAATGTTAACAATATTAGGCCTCAGTTTATCATTTATACACGTGAATCACAGCTTACAGATCACAGTGGATCTACAAATAAACCAAACATTAAATAACAGGGAGAATATTATTAAAATTCCACATGCTTCTCTTAAAACATTTCAGATATTCACATTTTTTTGTAAAAGACTAGTCTGTAAATGTGAACATTTTTGTGTAATTTTACATTTTTTACACTAAAACACAGAGACAAATTTGCAGTTTTCATTATTTATAGTTTATTATGATAGTATTTTGCTGGTCTGATCCACTTTACAATTAATTAACCTAAAATTATTTTAACATCCTTGATTGTTAATATTTTCAGTGTAATTTTTACATTTCACAAATTCATCCCACAGGCCGGATTTAACCCCCGGGTTGCATGTTTGACACCCCTGCTCTATAGTATGATGATAAACTACACAATAAATAATTCTGATCCTAGTTTTTGCACAGGGATCATTAGTGTAAACGGTGACATGGCTGCCGAGCATCAGTATGATGGGATCCAGAACAACAATGTCACATCCGTCCACTGCCACATTTTGTGTTTTTGTGTCAGCTGTTATTGTTTTAGATCCACAATACTAACATTTATGAATAAGAGCAGAATTAGCAATAGTAAGTATATAAGTTTATTCCTAATAAAGTACTGGTACTGACCGGAGCATCATGGGTAATGTCACGTCCGTCCACCAGCAAAAGTTTTCACATACATGTGCTATTCTAAATCCAATATTTCTGAAAATAGAGCTTCCACTGTCAAATAATATCAGTAGTCTGTGCACAAATGGATTAGCATTATTTACACACAGTTCTATGCATTTATGACAACTTTTTTTTTTTTGACAAAAATGGCCGCTTATTTGACCCCCTGAGTAAATTTTAGCCGATTTAAAAAAAAAAAAAAATAATGAAGGAAAAACAAAGAAGTCAAATATGCATAAATAACATTTGCATATGAGAACACAAATGTAACATGTATTTTTATGGGTTTGTATGTATTTATTGTATGTGTTTGTCTGTAAATGTGTGGTTACAGTTACATTATTGTGGATTAAATAGGAAAACTGTGAATAAACTCTTCACAATAAGGTTTTAACATTAAAAGTTGAAGTAGAGGGATAATGTTCAACAAGGTGGTGCTTCAGTGGCGGTAGTGGAGTCTAATAAGTATGATTTTAGTCTTTTTGTTCTGCATCAAGGTCCAGGGAAATGCTTTTACTTGAGGCAGAATAAATGGGAAGCTAATGTGACCCTCAATGAGCCACTAGTCGAGACAAAAATGGAGACATTTCTTTTGAAAAATAAAAGCAGAAATATGTATTTATATTTTTTTTCATTACGAAACCTGAAACTACACAACATAATCTCAAGATGTTTTCAAACAGAGAGCAATATTTTATAGAGAAGAAAGTGTTGTCTCAATTTCTTCTTTTCTTTTTAATGAATTCTTCGGTTGAACGTCTTGAAATATATACATTCAGTTTGATTAAATACATCCAGTACAATATTTTACAAACATTTGGAAAAGATCCACTGAAGATTACAACAGTTTTAGTATTGGCCAAACACTTAATTTAAGTATCTAATCTTTATTTATCCTCCACACACAGTGGCATCTCTTTTTTTTTTTTTTAAATCTGTCTTTCTTTATATCAGGGGAACGCTTTGCTCAGAAATGAGATTAGATGAGTAAAGTGGTCGACTGTAGCAGATTGGGAGTAAAATGTGAAACAAAGCAATTGCATTTTATATATTGAATTGGGATTAAGGGACAACATTGACTCCCCCTGCCCCCCCTTCTGGTGTGGACCTCCAACAGGGACCGATGAATGTCCAGAGGAAATTCAAAGACCTTGTCTGTCTAACATCACATGTTATGAAGCCTGTCAGTCATCAAGTCTAACATTACATGCATTTATTTATTTATTGCAGGAGAATGGATATATTGTCTGAACAGTAATGCTTATGTGACAAATGTATGAAAACAGTAATGGATTACAGGGTGGGGAAGCAAAATTTACAATATTTTGAGGCAGGGATTGAAAGACAGTGTATGACCAATTAGTTTATTGAAAGTCATGAGAATTTATTTGCCACAAGAAAATTTCCATAATAGAAAATGTTTTTTTTCTATGTGTCCTCCTTCTTTCTCAATAACTGCCTTCACACGCTTCCTGAAACTTGCGCAAGTGTTCCTCAAATATTCGGGTGACAACTTTTCCCATTCTTCTTTAATAGTATCTTTAAGAAAGTCGACATTGCTGTGTGATGTTCTATTGGTAGCATGTTCTAAAACGCCCCAAATAGCAGAATCCAGAGGGTTTAGATCTGGGCTAGAAGGCGGCCATAAACATGATTCCCAAAAATTGCTAAAGTTGGATTTGTTGCTGTTGTCAACAAGTGTTTTGGTGTTCTTGTGAAAGATTTTAACTTCAAATCATATTTTACTGCATTTCTAACGGTCTTGTTGTCTACCTCAAGTTCAATTGCCATTTTTCTCTTGGATTTGGTTGGATCCTTTAGGATTGTGGATTTGAGAGCTTTAATAAAAGCTTTGGTACGTTTTTTGTTGCTTCCTCCACTTCCAGACTTTCTCGTAATAGTTTTACTCATAGTCATTCTCTTCTTTCCATTATAAACAGTCTTTATGGACACTCCAACTATTTTTGAAATCTCCTTTGGTGTGACGAGTGCATTCAGCAAATCACACACTCTTTGACGTTTGCTTTCCTGATTACTCATATGGGCAAAAGTTTCTGAAAAGGCATGGATAATAGTGTTAGGTATGATTATGACATCAATATATGTTTGGTTTCAAAACAATTGATGTAGTGCCTGCTGAGAAAAAACAACTAAATGTTCATTGTAAATTTTGCTTCCCCACCCTGTACATATGTGTAGTAGTGTGTCATGACGGTTTTCTTTTGACCAATCATTCAATTACAGCATGTTTGCTTTACAAGGTGAGAAATAAACAACTGTGTAGCAACATCTGTAAACTGACATCAAAACTATCGGTATGGGCAGACCTTCCAGAAAGACCTGAGATCTGAGACCTGGAACAAACTGCATTTAAAAAAAAAGAAAGAAAAAAAAAAGTCTTGTTTTCATGAAAATATGAAATGTGTAGTGCTAAAAAATAAATAAACTAGAAGCACTAGGAGGGCGCAGAGCTCTGCCAAGGCAGATCAGTATCCTGGATTTGAAAAATTCAGGAAGTGTTGATACTGGCACAAGGAACAAATGATTCAATTTTGGTGGTGATCGGGGGGGGGGGGCCACGGGGGCCCACTGATCTGCCTTGGCGGAGGTCTGCGCTGTCTTTTCCAGAAAAGCACTCGTAGAGCGCAGACCTCTGCCAAGGCAGATCAATGGGCCCCCCTGGCCCCCCCCCCCCCAACCCCGATCACCCCCAGACACACAGACAGACAGACAAACCAACGCCGACAAAAACATAACCTCCTGGGCGGGGGTAATCAACAGTGGCTATGAAAATAAAAAATGTCTCATCAAAAGCTTATGCAAACTATCAAACCAATTTCATGAACCTTGTAAAGCCTGAACCACTGCGAGAAAATTCCAGTTCTTTGAAACTGGGCCCGTTATTGGTCCTTCTGAACCCAAACTTTTTTTTTGTTTTTTTTCAAATATTTTCCATGTATGAGTTTAAATTTTGTATCATATTTGATACATCAGGACTCAATGCTCAAATATTATTATTTTTGAACAAACAAAAACATAATATAACACAAACATATCTGACAAATTGCTAATTCCTTTTCAAAATTGGTAAAGTTCTGCCTCCTTCCTCATTAATGACAGTCTTACAGTGTCACTGGAAAGGCCTCTGAACGAATCCCCCCCTCGGTGGATTATCTGTGCATTGCATGTATCTAATTGTATACATCAGGTTTTTCAAGACAAAAAAAAATATCGCACTCACTGATCATGTAGAGGGCTTCAAAACTCATGTGTCAGATATGATAAGTTTGTATAATAATAATCCATAAACTGAAACTTTTTTAAGGTTTAATTTCTAATTTCATTCATTTTAATTGCCTAATTCATTCACTTCAATTTCAGTGTATTTATTTGATCAGGACAGTGAGCATTAATATACATACATGTTTTCACATGAATGTAAACACTCCAGATTTTAACCAATAGTTTCTTTCCATCCATTGTCCCACAGGAGATGCTCCATAAAAAAATAAATAAATAAAAAAAAAAAAAACGGTAAACGTACAAACAACAATAAAATTCTATACAATAGCCAGATATTTCAACCATGCACATATTATTTACACTATATGTAATACTTTACACATTATTACAGTAGAATTCATGCGTAGACCAGCTATCTCTCATTATCTAAGACAAAATAAACACATCTATCATCATCACACACATATTCAGCTTTACACACATCAGCACATCCTAACATTTATCTGTACACATAACACCGATCACACTATTGAGCACATACGTACATATGATCACAACTTTTTCTCATATGTTCTTTACGTCATCTTAACACTGCACAGCTGTAATAAATTTTGCAACTATGAAAACTGTCATTAATATGCATTAGTAAAAAATATTACAGAATTTTTAAAAAATATTCTAGTCTAGTCTGGTCTGTCCATAACCCATAAGGACCCAGTGTTCCTTTTCAGGCACTTTCCAAATAATTTTTTCTCTATATTTAACCTTTTTTAAATGAGTTACCACCATTAATTGTAAAATTATTTTCAAAATTTTTTGTTTTTTTCAGTGCAAATCAGATATTTTCTACATTTTAATTCACTGATCATGTAGATGTTGATAAAACTCAGATTAAAGTTTGGGGTTGAAGAAAAGAAAAGGTGACTTTTTCAATAAATCTCTCAGTAACTGAACATAAACCCAGTGTCTCCATCCACTGTCATTGATCCAACTCCATGGGTTTTACTGGTGAATCAATGTTGTAGACAATGACGGTGTTTCCATGGTAGCTACAGAGCCTCTGAATGTCCAAATGGGTCATATCTGATGACCATGGAAAGATGACAAACTGCATTTTACACCAATTATTGACATGTATTGATAGGATTAGTGGATCAACAGGTATTAGACAGTTCCATCAGTAGTTGGTTTAGGTTAAAGGGGGATGTTTGGGTCGTTACGGGATAAACTGGATATGAAAATGGACTTTGTGATATGATATAAGCGCTAAAGTCAGTATTAGTCAAAGGGATCTGAGCCAAACTTTGGATGATTTGAGGTACATTTCATCAGGCTGATTTATTCTGAACTTTCTCTGGTCATTTTATTTTTAATTACTTATTTGATGATACACAAAAGGTGATTGACAGCTATAATGACCAGCCGCTGTCAAGAATCTGACTGATGTAGCCGGTCTTTTGGCAGCAATTTTAAAGAGCGGTAAGAACTAGTGTCACACCATCTGTCTTCATATACAGTCTATGGATGTGTTCGGAGGGGCTGAAAGAGTATAGAAACAACAGACCCTCTGACAGAATATAGATGATGGTTGAGAAGAAGTAAGTGGTCATGATGATCAGAAAGTTTTATGAGGAGTGATTTTATGTTTCATCAGCATATTCTATTCTATTCTATTCTATTCTATTCTATTCTATTCTATTCTGCTCTATTCTGCTCTATTCTATTCTGCTCTATTTTATTCTATTCTGCTCTATTCTATTCTGTCCTGTTCTATTCTATTCTGTTCTGTTCTATTCTATTCTATTCTGCTCTATTCTATTCTATTCTGCTCTATTCTATTCTGTTCTGCTCTATTCTATTCTGCTCTATTCTATTCTTTTCTATTCTATTCTATTCTATTCTGTTTTGCTCTATTGTATTCTATTCTATTCTATTCTGCTCTATTCTATTCTATTCTATTCTATTCTATTCTATTCTATTCTATTTTATTCTATTCTGCTCTATTCTATTCTATTCTATTCTATTCTGTCCTGTTCTATTCTATTCTATTCTATTCTATTCTATTCTATTCTGCTCTATTCTATTCTGCTCTATTTTATTCTATTCTGCTCTATTCTATTCTATTCTATTCTGTCCTGTTCTATTCTATTCTGTTCTGTTCTGTTCTATTCTATTATGCTCTATTCTATTCTGTTCTGCTCTATTCTATTCTGCTCTATTCTATTCTTTTCTATTCTATTCTATTCTATTCTGTTTTGCTCTATTGTATTCTATTCTATTCTATTCTGCTCTATTGCATTCTATTCTTTTCTTTTCTATTCTATTCTATTCTATTCTATTCTATTCTATTCTATGTCAAATTAGAGGTCAAGTTAATAAATAGTAAATAAGAATCATGTTCTCAGAGAAAGTAAGTAGTACTTTAGTGACCCCAATAAATTTTTCTGTCTATTTAACTTTTCTTAAGTGTTTTATCACCATTCATTCTAATATCATCTTCTTTATTTAGAATTTTTCACTGTAAATCATGTATTTTCCTATATTTAATGTAGATATTCATGAAAATTCTGAGTTAATTCAAAGCTTATTATATCAAAACAGATAAAACTGAAGAAAAAGGGAGTTTTTCAACAAAGATAACAATGACTGAACGTAAACACAAGTGTCTCCATCCACTGTCATTGATCCAACTCCATGGGTTTTACTGGTGAATCAATGTTGTAGAAGATGACTGTGTTTCCACGTTCACTACGGAACCCGAGAACGTCTAAATGGGTCATATCTGATGACCATGAAAAGATGACAAACTGTATTTTACACCAATTATTTACGCGTTTTGATAGGATTAGTGGATTAACAGGTCTTAAACCAGAAATTTTAGATTAGTAGATGGATGCTTCTATGAAACTGGGTTTATTTTGGTATCTGGCACTTTTCCAGCTTTTTAGACCCAATAATAAAAGAGAAATTTAGACATATTTCCACCCAGGATGTACCTAATGATGACCTCAGATAAATGCAAAAAAAAATTATACTCTTGCTCTGAGCCATCCCAAAATTAATGAATTTTTAATAAAATATTGGGGCCAAAAATAGGACCAAAATTGGGATTGGAAAAGCTACCTAGGTGTCAGTGCATTTCATCTGGATAACGTGGCTTGAAGTGGTCTTATATACCGCTATAAATGAAGATACTATGTTAAATTTGATGATCCTAGTGTTTTTTCTAATCCAGACATGTGGGTTTTTCATGAATCTGCAGTCTCATTCCAAGTTTTGTATGTAACCCACCAAGGTTATTATCATTAACGAAAACTAATGATGAAAACTAGAATTGAAACAACATTTTCGTTAACTGAAATAAATAAAAACTATAATTAAAAGAAAAAAAAACAATAACTAACTGAAACTGTATTGTGTGCTTACAAAACTAACTAAAACGGGAAAAAAAATTATGGGTAAAATTCCCTTTGTTTTCGTCTTTGTCAATGTTGGATTGGTATGAAATTGATTTATTTTTGCTCTAGCAATTTTAGCTATCGGCAGCATATGACACTTCATGGTCCGTCATTTGTGGTTTAGAGTCGTCTTCTGGTTCCCACTCTACCTGGAAACATGGAGACTAAAGTTGGAAGAAAGCAGCAGAGTCCTGTCTGGGATTTATTTGAATATGACGACAGAGAAAAAGAGAAAAGATACGACAAAACTAAAATTAATACTAAAAACTAAACTAAAACTAAGCATTTAGAAAAATCCAAAAACTAATAAAAACTAGCAAACCTGCTTTAAAAATGAATTAAAACGAACTGAATTAGAGAAAAAAAAAGTCAAATCTAAATAAAACTAAACTATAATGAAAAATCCCAAACTATTAGAACCTTGGTGTCCACTTGCGTTACATACAGAACCTGCCCATTTAAACACAAATAAATCATGAGTGGTTTTGCAGCAGTGGTCATTTTTGTGAAACACTGCCTTGCATAATTAGTTTGATTGTCAAAATGTACCTGTGAGAGAATAAAAAGATATTTGAAAATGTAGTAATGCATAGTTTTCGTGTCCTTTTTATCGTGTTACACGCAGATTTTTGTTTCAAAAAATAAGAATAAATATGTGTTTTATCTGAAAAATAGCTTCTCTTTTTATCTCAGTAAATACTTAAATACTTTAAAATAGACCCAAAGTGCTTCCAAACTTACTTCATGACATTCGTCTACATCTGGTTTGAATATTTAGCCCCCATGTCCTGTTTTTAGGAACCAGTTTCATAGAAGCATCCAGATGGTTTTGGTAGACAGTGGAGGTTTGGGTCTTTATGGGTTAATTGTATTGTTTCATTGGTTCCACCTTCAGACAGGTCTGGGTTCATATTCAGCGTAAAGGTAGAGCTACAGATTGGGTTTTTGCTTTATTTGTCGATAGAAGAGAGTCACCTACAGTTTTTTTTTTTTCCTCCTCCGTTGTTCCACTGCATTATTAGAGCAAAGAGCAGGATTACAGACCACTGTCACTCAGGAGGCAAAAGGAGAAAAGTGTGGGCATAAAGATTTCACATGTAGGTATCACATGACCAGCTACAGCATGTTACAGCTGTTAGTGTTGAAGGAGTGATATTTTGCTTTTTTAACTCTTTCCCTGCCAGAGCATTTTCCAGTGAGTTGGTAGCCAGCGCCAGCCGTTTTGGTCATTTTCACTAATCTTTGGAGGCTCACTGAAAATGTTGTGTTAGGAGTATGTGAACACTGAATACATCAAAAGAAAGAACAGAACTTCAACTTTTAAACACAAAAAACTATTTTATTCTATCTTTATTCGTTCGTGAGATATAAACATTTGAATATTGGTCATTTTCAGGAAAAAATTGAATTTTGAGCAAAAAGCTGAGAAAATTGCATTTTTTTCAAAGATATTGATTTTCAAGAGAAAACTGATTTCCTATTTACATTTTTGACTCTTTCTTATTTTTCAACAGTAAGACTGTCTTCAAAATCACAAAATAAAATAATAATAACAGCAATAATAGTAACAAACAGCTCTAAGATATCCCATCATTCCACAAAATGTTAGGGGAATCCACACCAAACTTTAGACCAAACGTCTTCTAAAGCACCAGGTTCCTTCTAAACTTTGCACATTTACATACACCAATTATGAGTTTTTCACATATTAGTTTAGCAATTTGATATAAAAACTTCAATATTCCTCATTTTCAAGAAAAAAAGAAACAAATGCACTAAATACTGTAGATTTCTGGCCTTTCTTTGGCTGTACCAGGTCCTCCTGGTGGACCAGCTGCTGTGTTTGATCTGGAAATAATTATATGGACATCCAGTTATTTATCTTTGTATGAATATATGTATTTACTTATTTCATACAAAAGCCAAATCAAACAGTGTCTTACCTGTGTCCCTGCTGACATTCTACAGCTGAATCTGTTCTGTGTCCTCAGTCTGAATCTGAACTCACTCTAACAGATGAACACCAGCTGTCCTTTGTCTTGTCCCATGTCTGTGTGTCTGTCTTCTCCTTGAATGTCCTCTATAAATGTCTCTTTTCTCTTCCTCCTGTCTGTCATTTTCTGTGTCGCTCCGCTTCTTTTAATTATAGTTTTTATTTATTTCAGTTAACGAAAATGTTTTTTCAATGCTAGTTTTCGTCATTTCTTCAGTTTTCGTTAACGATAATAACCTTGTTTCTATCCTGTTCAGCTACTCATGTTCGTTAATACAACCAACAACTGAACATTTTAGGTAATCGACTCAAAGTTTGGACATATTTTCAGTTTTTACTACAAAAGCTGCTGCTGATAAACAATTATAGCGTACTCGGAGAAATGTTTGTCGGAAGTTTTGACCAAATATGTGCAAATGTCATGACAAAATTAGTTTTAAAATGTAACAAATTAAGCAGAAATTGAAACATGTTGTTGAAATCCACTAGATTTTTGCCAGAATGAATATAAAGAATTCAAATTCAAACTTTTGGAACAATTCGGGTCCAAATACACAAATAAATGAACCAAAGACTAATAAAAGTGTGTTTAGCAAAATATGACCCCTTTAAATCATGTCTTAGAAATGATTCTTAGGATTTGAGTTGAAAGAAATCCAGCTATGATATTCCTCCAATATGCATTCACTTTTATCATTATTATTCCAGCGTTAGTTCCCTCAGGTCTTCATCAAATATACATTTGATGGCTTTCACTCTAATATGACAATATGTACTCGTACATACCTGCGTATTTGTAATGAAACCAGACAAGTACGGTGAAATTGTCCAACACAGAAGCACATTTATCCAACAGGGATCAAAGTAGACGGGGTTCTTTGAACAAATATGAACGCTGTGGTCTGACAGTGGAAATTCTCTTCAATTTTAATCATAATTTCAAGGTTTGAGGTCCTGTTAAAACTTCTCCATAGTTGTAAAACCAACTTTGTCTTTTTTTATGCCCTCTTTTCTTTCAGTGATACAGACAGTGGTGGAATGTAACAAAGTATTTGTACTTTGTCACTGCTTTTAAGTATATATTTGCATATCTATACTTTCCTTAAGTAAAAATTCGGAATGCACCAATACCACTTTTTTCCAGACCGAGTGCAAGTACAAATAATCACATTTGAGTACTTGCCGATACCGAGTACAGATACGAGTACTTAATAATCCCATTCCAGTTGTTAATTCCTTTTGTAAATGTGCTTTATTGTCGTTGTCATTAGTCTGACTGGAACAAAGTGCTGCTACTGACATTTAATGTGTTGGAATGAGCGTTTGTCAAGTAATCCACCAGGGGGCGCCGCTCTGAATTAACCATACTGGACAAATACCACGAAGAAGAGTAAAGTTTTTTGAGAAGAAGGAAGTCAGTAATAATAAACATGGAGACGACAGAGGTAACACTAATGTGATACTAATATTGCAGCATTTTTGCTGATAAGGTTGAAAAGCTTAGCTTCAGCAGGTAGAGAAAAGAGAAATGAGTGCCTCCCAGTGAATCACTGTTGGATTTACCTACAGGCACCCCCCCCACCCCCTTTTGAAAATCTGCCTTGGTACTTTTCGGGATGTGACAAGTTACCGGTCTACATATGATATAACGAGGGTGCTGATTGGCTCTGTGGTAATAGACAAACCAATATTTTGTGCCACAGTACTATGTCAACAGCCACTTTGTTAACCCTCTGGTATCCAGGTGCACCTTTTATGCACACTTTGCACTTTGTGTTAAAAAACTTCATATTATTTTTCACAATTTAAATAAGGTTTGAATTCAAAAGTTGTTCATTTTTGCATGATCTTTAAAATTCTGGCCACCAACTAAAATTTACACATTGTAAACAGAAGAAAATTACCAGACTAGCATCTGTCTGCCAAGTGTGCCTAAAACGCACTATTTCTTCCATTTGATATGTATGATTAGGGCTGACCTTGATTTACAAAAATAAAATCAAATTAGAGCAGAAAAATAAATCAGTATATAATATTTTATAGTTTGGTTTATAGGTGTGCATTTTACGCACACTTGGTGACAGATGCTAATATTTTTGAACATTTGACCTAGCACCAAAAATAATAATGCAAATTAACCAATGTTGGAGTTAATCATTGACATATGCCAGGATGAAAAAATCAAATAATATGTGATCCACTTTGTATGTAGTATATTAAAAAAACATTTTTTTTTTTTTTTTGCATCCAAAAAAATGGTTTGTTTACATTAGAAACAGGGCAATTAAGGGGTTAAAAAATGTGACAATTATTGAGTATTTGGTATTTTTATTTACAGCTCAAGTTGATGAAATAGAAAAAAGTGTAAAAGAATTAAAAACAAACTATGAAAATTTTTTGACATTATCCCACGTTATTGGTGCTTAGAAAGGGCCTTGCTGGACAGGATACCGGAGGGTTAAAGAATACTATGAAGTAAATTTAAAAGTAGGTACTTAGTACTTTTACTTAAATAAGATTGCTAATGTAGTACTTCTACTTTTACTTGAGTTTATATTTTGTACTTTTACTTAGGTACTGCACTTCAGTACCTCCTCCACCACCGGATACAGAAGAAAAAGTCAAAGTCTGGTTAATTACGTATTTTAACCGTTGTAAATATTGTACCACACATCACTTCTGTGTAAAGGCTGCACTAAAGGGAGACCTCCTCTGCTTTGCCGCTGCAGTACAAACTCAAGTGGGACATCTTTGAAAAGGATACATGACTTCTGCGAAAAATGAGAGAGTTTCTAACTGCTTCAGTAACTGCTTTAGCGATTGCTGGAGCATAACTAGCCATTTACAGCAGTGATGTCTGATAAAAATTTCACAAGGGAGAATGAGCACTCACTGGACTTTCCACCTCAGCAGCGTGGAACATGGTTCAAGCTGTAAATGTGCTGAAACCAGTGATGACAAACAAGACATGGCCTGTTGTTACACAGTTGCAACTCAGTTAAGTGAGCATATTGCACAGTGATGTGTGTAGTAATGAGCCGGTGAGGGGAGCAAACGCCTCAAAATAGCAGAAAAGAAAATATTTGACAGATTGGTGTGGGTATGGCTGACTAAACTTGTGAAATATGACACTGCCAAGGCCGTCACGTAGTTAGTAAAGGTGTAACAGACAAATGTAGTATGTGATAAAATTACAGTTAACGTTCACTATCATCCAAATATTAAATGTGTGTTTTAGTCAGAATCATTTCAATGCAACACAAATCATTGGATTATCCAATAGCAGAACCGTCAATCATTTTAAGATATGATCACTAAAATGTCAAAGGTAAGACAAAATTCGTAATAATTCCTTCATAACAGGGGAATCAGGGGGTAGGACTGGATAAACAGTGGCTTCTTCCTACTCCCTTTAAAGCACAACATTTGTTTCATTTTCAATTTCATTCATGGTTGTGCATTTCATCAGCAGACATTTAACCCTTTCATGCACGAATTATGAGAACCTTAATTAATTTTTTTTTTTTCCTGAGTGTTTTTATTCCTCTTTAGGCATGAAAAAAACAATGCAATTGAAAAAAATCTTCTGAAAAATGAAATAAAATAAAAAATAATTAAAAAAAAAAAAACATTAAAAAATAGTAATGAAAAAATTTTTTTTTCTTATGAACCTATTTTTCATTGAGTTGCAAAAATGTTCACTCAGCTGGACACCACATGTTTAATTTTTGATGCACAGAAACATGAATTTAGTGATAAATTGTGTAAAAACTATGGAGAGGGCTTGTGATTCTGGGGGTTTATCCTCAGGAGAGATCTACATAATGTTACCAATTCATGTCAGAAAAGATATGTAGTGTCTTAAAACTTAAAGATATGTGTAAAAAAAACAACAAAACAACAAAAAGAACAACAAAATCCATGAATATACAAGATAACAACTATAGAATAGCTGTCCACTGTGGTGACCAGTACGCATGAAAGGGTTAATAATCATCAGGTGAACAAACACATACAAACCCATGCTGGAAAAGGAGCAGGATGAAGAAAATCTTATATTTCCTGCCCCCTTCTAAATATTAATAGCTTTAATGGTTAGCGATACACAACTAGCTATAAAATCATACTGTATAAAGTCAGGCAAACCAAACCAAATACATCAGAGATAATACAAAATTAATGCAAAACCAAGTGCAAAACTACCTGTCCAGGAAGTACAAAACAAACAAAACATAGGTAAATAGTAGGGCTGGGCAAGTTAATGCGTTATTACCGCGTTAACGCATTCATTAAATAACGCCAACAATTTTTTTATCTCATGTTAATGCCGTTTTATTCTAACTCCTATTCTTCTTTACCTGCTTGTGTGCGTGTAGCGATTAGCTCGGCAGATAGACAACAGGTTTACCAAGAAAAGCCGGACGCCCAAAACTTCTGTCCAAATCTTTTACTGTAGACTCACTGTAAAACTGCAACATACAAACAAAATATGTCTGAGTTCTGTTCACTGCCTTAGTACATTTACATGACATTGTACATTTAAATGAATGGGAAAAAGATCGCTAGCTCGATGCTAACTTGAATGGGAAAATCCATAGACACGCTAAAGATTAGCATTTACAGATTAATTTAAGATTTACGTCTTTTTATCCAGCAACAAAGGTTCACATCAGAGATATTTTATACTATTCATTCTTACAACAACGGAACATAAAATACTCACAGGCAAATCTTTATCGGTCCATACAAACAGAGTGAAAGAAACGTGTCTGTTAGTTCCTTCTTATGTCCGAACTGACTACGGTAACACCACAAGGACAAAACATACGTTAGTGCAACTTATTCCGACCACTAGAGGGCCCCCTTGGCTTTCTTTTAACAACGGAACATCACATATTATTTTGAAAGTCCGTTCTCTCGCTCTGTGAACATACGTAGGTAAACCGTGGGTCACAGGTAGAGGGGGATGTTGATCAGGGTTGGTTTGCCAATCGGTGTCATCATGCGTTTCAACCAATGACAGCATTTGGGGTGGGCTTAAGACTCCTGTCAATCACTCACAACCGGAAATAAACTGGTGGGGACATAAACACGGAGAATGGACATTTTCAGTTTAAATGTCTTCAGATGGTGGGGTTGAGAAGGACAAAGTTGTCTGTAAGTACTGCAATGTGGAATTATTTTTTATCGGCCACACACACACACACACCCATAGTATACAACTATGCGATTAATCATGATTAATCACAGAAATCCAAGCGATTAATTGCGATTAAGAATTTCAATTGTTGCCCAACACTAGTAAATACATACCTGACGAAATGATACAAAACCATTACAATACCTGATCAAAATAAGCAAATAAACGTCATAAGATGCAAAACAAATAGACAGCAAAATGTAAAAACTTACAACTGTTCATATAATCTCATAGTTCTATCTTTATATGCTTTTTTTTTTTTTACAATTTCAATTAATTTTTTTTTTTAATCTTTTTGTTTTTTTCCCATTTCCTATGTTTTGTTTTATGTTTGTGTCTGAAATAAACTTAAACAAACAATAACAAAACCTTTATTTTTGCTCTTCTTTGGCTCAATTAAGTGAGTTGCAGCAGTAAATAAATCATACTAGTACTGTCGGATCGGCTTAGTGTTAGCAGTAGAAAGTGCGTCACATTGGTGTTTTTGTTTTATGAAATTATTCCTGACATTTTCTGGTCTCAGACTGTTAGCTTATTTTTGATGTTTGCCCATTTAAGTGCGTATTTTAATTGTTTTTTTTTTTTTTGTTTGTTTTGTTTTGTAGACCCTGTATGTGATATTCTTCTGGTTATGTGGATGTATAGAAAGTGCATTTCACGACAAACATCATGTAGCATTACCATGGCAACGCAAACAGAACTGTAACGGCAAATTTATCTGGCAAATGAAAAATATGTCTTTTTTTTATAGTAACTATTTCAATTACAAGGTCACTGTTCATTCATTTATACATTTTCCAAAATCCTAAATATACAAGCACTTTTCTGTGCTGCTTCCATGACGACAAGAAGACTTTTCACTTCATGTGGATGCTTCCAAAGTGGGAACAGATGCTGTCCATTTACAGAAGGATCACCTGTGGGTTGATAAACCTGTCAGATCCTTCTTTACTTCTACTTCTTCAAGTCGAACATCTATCGGTTTTTCGAAAGTAACTCTGAAGAGCTCAGCAATACTTTGATGTCTGGCTTTTTCAGCTCTCAGAACTCAAACAACCTTTATGAAACCTTTAGCACGTTGCCTTTGGGGAGCTCTTTTGGTCAGGCACTTTGATGAGGTTTGTTTCACTACACTCCAGCTTGGACAAGTCTCATAGATTTCTCTTGTTAATTGATGAGAAAGGAAGAAAAAAAAATACATATAAAAAAAAAAAGGAGGTGGCGAGTCTTATGTTGACTCAAAGTACACTATGGTTATGAGTGAATATATATTTTTATTTCAGTTATGTACAAAAACACATACATATAAAGAACATACACTACAAACAAAAAGTTACTGATATTTTTAATTTTTTGGCGTTTTTTTTTCAGTTGGGATTCTTGCACAGCACTTCTTACTTTTTTGTGTGTGAATTGAATTAAAACACATTTTTTTTAAAACACCAGACATAGTTTTATTTACAAATGGCATAAAAATGACCAAAAAAAAAAAAAAGACCATTTTTTTTTTTTTTTTAAATATCCTTAAGTTTTTATTGGAGTGTACAACTAACACAATTGGTAACTGAAAAAGGATGGAATGGATTGCCAGGGTTTTTGTTGTCGGAAAATAATAGAAAATGTTTTCAAAAGAAATTAAAACTTTTTTTTGTTTACACAACAGGCATGAAATGGAATGAGTATTGCTAATATTGAAAGATGTTTCATGATTTGTATCAGAAAGCTATTATTCGGTGAAGGAGTACGAATGTATAGTACTTATTTTGTTTGTTTATTTATTTTAATTGCATTGGGCTGTTGTATATATCCTGTTTGTGAGTGTGTGTGGGCGTGAATGGCGTAAGATTAATGTAAAAAATTTTAAATTGTAATGTAACGTAGAGGAGACCCCAGGAAGAATAGCAACTGAATCATCAGCTGCTAATGGGGATCTTAATAAATGAAATGAAAAAAGGAAGAAGCTGAAGCCAAAGCCTTATTTCTGCTTCTCCTACTTCCATCTTTTCCATTACCTGAAGTTACCACAAATAAAACATTAACTCAAATTAATCTACATTCAGTTTCTTAAGCCACTTAGAGATCATTGTACTTTCATAGCCGTTGAGAATTTGACAAATTAAAGCTTTTTTTTTAAAACACAATTTCACTTCATCCTTCAATTAGTTCCATAATTTGACGCCAATAACAGAAACATAGCAATATTTAACATTTCTTGTTACTTTACATGTTTCAAACACAAACAACCCTCTCAAATTATAATTCCCGTCTCTTAACTTACATTTTTTTTTTAATAGAAACAGGAAGACTTTTGCTCATAGCACGAAACATGACTTCCATTGTTTTCAAATATGCAATATCAGGAAATTTTAATATACCAGGTCCTACAAAAAATAGATTACTTGATTGAAAATAACCAGCTTTATTTATTACTCTAATAGCTTTTTTTTTTTTGTTGTTTAATTATGGGGTCCGTGTTAGTTTTTTACACATTGCCTCAAATTTCCACGCAGTATAACATGTATGGTATTACAAGGGAACAATACAATTTATGCAAACATTTCTTGTTTAACAAATCCTGAGTTTTATAAAGAATCGCAACAGCCTTGGACATTTTACATCATCAAAACAATACATTGCATATTCATTTTAACCCAAACATCCATCACCGACCAAAACCATCTACTAATGTAAAACGTTTAATATCTGTTCATCCATGAATTCAATCAATACATGTCAATAATTTGTGAAAAATACAGTTTGTCATCTTTTCATGGTCATCAGATATGACCCATTTGGACGTTCAGAGGCTCTGAAGTTACCGTGGAAACACTGTCATCTTCTACAACATTGATTCACCAGTACAACCCATGGAGTTTGATAAATGACAGTGGATGATAATGGTTGGTATATGTTCAGTTAATGATAGATTTTACTGAAAAAGTCACTTTTTTTGCAGTTTTCTCTGTTTTTACCAGCCAACTTCTGGCCAGAGGGGTATTGTAATTGTTTTGTTGTCCGTCTGTCTGTTCATTATCTTCTTCATTATTACCTCCGCCAAGGAGGTTATGTTTTTGCCGGCGGTGGTTTGTCTGTTTATTTGTCTGCCCGTGTGTAAGATAACTCAACATGTTATGGACAGATTTGGATGAAAATTTCAGGAAAGATTGATAGTGGCAAAAGGAAGAAATGATTAAATTTAGGTGGTGATCGGGGGTGGGGGGGCCACAGGGGCCCACTGATCTGTCTTGGCCGAGGTCTGTGCTCTCCGAGTGCTCTTCTAGTTCAAAAATGTAAACCCTAAATGTAATGTAAACCATAAACCCCGACGCTGATTACAGCTCAAACCCCCCATTAGTCTCAGTTCAAACCTGTTGCTGCTCACGATGTACACAGTTCTTTATCCTCGTTGTCGGACCGTACAATCCAAAGGAAATGGGGTAATCCACTGAGAAATAGTCACAGTCACGTAATCCAAAAATACCGAAAATAATCCAAAGGGAAATAGTCTGTAATCCAAATGAAATGTTTCCTGGACACGGCTAGACGTCGCTGCTCCTTACGTTACGGCAGGTAAAGTACGTAGTCTTTTTAAAGGTCTCACTGCGGACTTCTTCCCGATGGTCCTAGAATTTTAGTTTTAATTTTTAACAGAAACGGGGACCCAATAGCCCAAGTCTCTCGTAGACACCTCGAGCCCGTTCCGTCTGTCTCCTTTCTTTCCGACACACCTGCGCTACCCCCCTAATAAGCATTCTGTTCCGCTTCACCCGGACACACCCCTTATTAGGGTCATACAGAGATACCAAGAATACAGGTAAATAAAACAAAACATCCCATACCAACATTCTGTGGCTATGCTACAACGTAGGTGGAAGTATGCAGACTGAGTGATGTTACTGATGTGAGATTGAAAAGATAGAGTACTGTCGAGGATGACACCAAGACTCTTAACCTGTGGGGAAGGGGAGACAGTGGAGTGGTCAATGGTGAGGGAAAAGTTGTTGATTTTGGATAAAGTTGATTTTGAGCCAATGAGGAGAACCTCGGTTTTGTCACTGTTTAGTTTGAGATAATTGGGAGTGAACCAGGATTTTATGTCTGCCAAGCAGTCAGTGAGGGAGGATGGTGGGAGGATGGAAGTGGGTTTGCAGGTGAGGTAGAGCTGGGTGTCATCTGCGTAACAGTGAAAATTGATATTGTATTTCCGGAATATATTGCCAAGGGGAAGGAGGTAGATGATAAAGAGGAGGGACCCCAGTACAGATCCCTGGGGCACACCTGAAGTGACGGGGAAATGGTGGGATTTGAAGGATTTGATCTGGATAAACTCTTAAGTTTCATTCTCCAACCGAGTAAATTTTAGCCCAATTCTGCTCATGTTCCCACAGTAGTTTAAAATCTATTACAATGTCGTGTAAAATTTACGACCGTAAGTGGGAGACATCTCTGGTCTCTTTGACAGTATTCCCCAGTTGTATTGTATGTATGTCTGTACTTCCATCTATGTAGTGGAGCTTCGTCGTCTAACAGTCACACAGAGCCAAAGACAAACTCAGAGATCGAGCAGAATTCGAGCCGCATAAAGTGTTTATTCATACACAAAATAAACACTGAATTGACATCTGCAGAAACAACTGACTTTTTCGCTCTGGGAGACCACTTTTATACCATCAAAAGTAGGTTGGGTTTAGCTACAAACCATACCCATTTTTATTATATTTTTAACATTAATCTTGTCACGTCGGAAACCCCCCTCTCAGCTTGTCCCCGATAGGGTGAGGTTTCTTTGGTGTCGGTCAGGATTGGTCAAACATATATAAATATGTAACTTTTTCCCAGAAAATGTAAGGTACTTCCCAGAATGTTCAAAAATTTCTACTCACGTGTACTTCTTTTGCACACCACGTTTTCCGGAACTTTCCATGAGCTCACATGTTCATTCTGCCCGCCCCATTTTGTAACTTTGCATGAATTCACGTGTTCCTTCAATGGCTGCACGTTTTCATTCTTTTTGTGGGTCTCCCAGGAAAAAAGTCAACCACTCTGTTACAACCGTCACATTGTACTGAAATTGAACTTATGGCATGCAAATGAATACTTTTGATTACCTCCGCCAAGGAGGTTATGTTTTTACCAGGGTTTGTTTGTCTGTCCGTTAGAGTGCAACATAACTCAAAAAGTTATGGACAGATTTTGATGAAATTTTCAGGGTTTGTTGGATATGGGATAAGGAAGAAATGATTAAATTTTGGTGGTGATCGGGGGGGGGGGGGGGGGGGGGGGGGGCCACTGATCAGCCTTGGTGGAGGTCTGTGCTCTCCGAGTGCTTCTAGTTACCTCCGCCAAGGAGGTTATGTTTTTGCCAGGGTTTGTTTGTTTGTCTGTTTGTTTGTTTGTTTGTCTGTCCGTTCGTGTGCAACATAACTCAAAGTTATGGACAGATGTTGATGAAATTTTCAGGGTTTGTTTGAAATGGGATAAGGAAGAAATGATTACATTTTGGTGGTGATGGGGGGTGGGGGGGCCCACGGGGGGGCGCAGACCAGAAAATGTCATCAAAATCTGTCCATAACTTTTTGAGTTATGTTGCACACTAACGGACAGACGAACAAACAGACAAACAAACCCTGGCAAAAACATAACCTCCTTGGCGTGGGGGGGGGGGGGGGGGGCACTGATCAGCCTTGGCAGAGGTCTGCACTCTCCGAGTGCTTCTAGTTATTAAATTAATACTTTGATTATAAAATTAATACTTTTGAATATAAAATGAATACTTTGATTAAAATGCTGGTTTTGTGACACCACACCATGTTTTCCAAACTACCGGGTGACTTTTCATAACCTTCATTCTACGCTACTATACCGTTCCCCTCCTTCCTCTTTTCCTCATTTCTCGGAGGCCTTGTTGACCTTATTATAAATATTATGACCTTTTCACCAACTGGCTTCTCCAGTTGTGGACAAGGGCACATTACAGGTAAGTGATCAGTCGAACAGAATGGCTGACAAGAGCTCAGATGGACAGGACAGCGGGTGGTAGAGTGCTGAAGGAGGGGGGGAGATCGGAGTGGAAAGAGCTCCTGAATGTCAGAGGTGAGGGCGGTGATGAGGAATAAAAGAAGGTGAGAAACACAGAAGAGCCAAAGCACCCCGGCATGCTGTTCACCGTCCAGATGACCCCTCTCACTTTCTCTCAGCAGAAGGATGTGCCTGCCAGCCATTCAGTCCATCATGTTGACTCCAACAGCTGAGCAACATCTGTTCATTAGACTTGACAGATGAAAGAGAGGCCTCGGAAAAAAGTGGCAGGAGGAGGACGAGAGCGTATTCAACATAATATGTCTCCCACATAATTATGAGCCACTCCGTGTTCTAAAAGCTAGCCCTGGTATGCTGTTTTGTTTTCCAGTCTCTTGTACATGTGATCTGCACGCCAGGCTGCACAGATAGGTAGCGAGGGGGGAATTGTGAGTGGTAATCGAGGCATTTGCTTCATCCGTCACGCTTCTTTCAGCTCTATTGTGCTGTGCTGAAGGTCCTTCTCTCCATTACATTGTTTTGTTGCTTTTTTCTCAACCTCTGAAATGTCACAGGGAAACAGGCACAAAGCACTGACATGGATGAGAACCGATAAATAATACAGCATTCATTACAGCACACCTACTCCGCATGCAACCCCCACACCCACCCCCTTGCCGCCTGCAGTCCTGTGTTTCTGTAGGAAAAGACGGCGGCGGGAACCCAAGGGACGCTGAAGTCAGAAACACCTGAGTGCACACTACAAACTCATTCACAAACAGAAATGCATCCACGCAGAAACTATTTTAATATTTGGTGCGATATTGCATAAGGAATGTCACAAGTAAATACCATCACTAGTCGATTTTCCATTGACCCTCAAATTGCGCAAATGTAACTTGCGCATAAAAATGTACCTAATGAAAAAAAGTCTCATTTTTCGATTAAAAGTTTTTGCGCTGGCAAGAGGTGGTTTTTCGGGCGTAACGCAAATGGTATATCATGCAAAACTACAATGGAAAGACCTTTTTTCTCAACTAGAGTCAGGTGAATTAAAAAAACGGATGTTGACAACAAGCCAAGAAGAAGAAGAAACATGTTGCGGTATGTGTGGACACCAGGAAACCTTATCATTTTTTAATTTAGTAGAAGATAGAGAGGTAATATATAATAATAATGAATATATCTGTAAATCAACACCATGTTTACATTGTTTGCCATGTTTATGGAATGACTTCTTGTGTCATCTTGCGATATTAAGAACCTATTTTAATATTCAGTGCGATATTGCATAAGGAATGGAACAAGTAAATACACTCAGTAGTCGCTTTTCCATTGACTCTCTAATTGCACAAATATAACTTGCACATAAAAATGTACCTAATGGAAAATCGACAATTTTGCCAAAAGTCTCATTTTTTGATTAAAAATTTTTGCGCTGGCAAGAGGTGGTTTTTCAGGTGTAGCACAAATGGTATATCACGCAAAACTGCAACGGAAAGACCTTTTTTCGCAACTAGAGTCAGGTGAATTAAAAAAACGGATGTTGACAACAAGCCAAGAAGAAGAAGAAACATGTCGCGGTATGTGTGGACACCAGGAAACCTTATCATTTTTTAATTTAGTATGAGATAGAGGGGTAATATATAATAATAATGAATATATCTGTAAATCAACACCATGTTTACATTGGTTGCCATGTTTATGGAATGACTTCTCATGTTTTCTCGCAATAATAAATAAAAAAATCATCGCATTCGTGATTAAATGGAAAAACCAACATTACACACTTATGTTTTTTTTTGTCATTTAATAAATATCAGTAAAGTTTCGTGCAGATGTCCAATGGAAAAGCGACAATTTCGCCAAAAGTCTCATTTTTCGATTAAAAGTTTTTGCGCTGGCAAAAGGTGGTTTTTCAGGCATAGCACAAATGGTATATCATGCAAAACTACAATGGAAAATCCTTCTTTTGCAACTCAGACTGATCTCATGAAATTGCGTTGTAAGTGACACCAGTTTATTGCATTTGCCGCGCTATACATAGGCATTTTCATCCTTTCGCATGCCAAGAGATGGTTTTTTGGGCATAGCGCAAATTGTATATCACGCAAAACTGCAACGGAGTGACCTTTTTTCACAACTAGAGTCAGGTGAATTAAAAAAATGGATGTTGATGTACGTTACAACAAGCGAAGAAGAAGAAGAAACATGTCACAGTATGTGTGGACACACCAGGAAACCCAAACACTTTTTAATTTAGTGCGAGATAGAGGGGTAATATATAATAATAATGAATATATCTGTAAATCAACACCATATTTACGTTTGTCACCATGTTTATGAGATGACTTCCTGTGTCATCTCACAATAATAAGAACCTATTTTAATATTCAGTGTGATATTGCATAAGGAATGTCAAAAGTAAATACCATCACTAGTCGATTTTCCATTGACTCTCAAATTGTGCAAATATAACTTCCGCATAAAAATTTACCTAATGGCAAAACGAAAATTTTGCCAAAAGTCTCATCTTTTGATTAAAAGTTTTTGCGCTGGCAAGAGGTGGTTTTTTGGGCATAGCACAAGTAGTATATCACTCAAACTGCAATGGAAAGACCTTTTTTCGCAACTCAGACTGATCTCATGACATTGCGTTGTATGTGACGCCAGTTTATTGCATTTCGCATGCTATACGTATGCGTTTTCATCCTTTCGCATTTTATTTAATGCCATTCCTAGCCGCTAATCGCGCTAATCACTAACCCTAAACCTAACCCTAACCGCTAATCACCCTACCTGCCATTGTGCCGCTAATGGTGTGCTATTTTATGCGGTATAAATATACACGCTGAAAGCTTATAATGTGTACAGATAACACACCAATTACAAGTGGTGTGTTATCTGTATGTAATTCATGATACCACGTTGCGTAACTAAAGTCAGGTGAATTAAAAATCCGGATGTTGATGGATGTTACAACAAGCAAAGAAGAAACATGTCGCAGTATGTGTGAACACACCAGGAAACCCAATCACTTTTTAATTTAGTATGAGATAGAGGGGTAATATATGATAATAATGAATATATCTGTTCGTCTCCATGTTTATAGAATGACTTCTCATGTTTTCTCGTGATAATAAATAAACAAATCATCACATTTGTGATTTAATGGAAAAACTAACATTACACACTACTGTTTTTAGTAAATATCGGTAAAGTTTTGCACAGATGTCCAATGGAAAAGCGACTACCAATGCTTCTTTTTACGACGCTAAAACTTTATTAAACATGTTTCAAAGAACAAGCGTGGGGAGGGAGACTGCCATGAATGGAATGAATTTGATTCTATCAGCCCGGGAGCAGGTCACACTACCTGAGAAATGCATCTGCGCAGAACCTATTTTAATATTCGGCGCAATATTGCATAAGGAATGTCACAAGTAAATACTCTCAGTAGTCGCTTTTCTATTGACCCTCAAATTGCGCAAATATAACTTGTGCATAAAAATTTACCTAATGGAAAAACGACAACTTTGTCAAAAGTCTCATTTTTCGACTAAAAGTTTTAGCACTGGCAAGAGGTTGTTTTTTGGGCGTAGCGCAAATGGCATATCACGCAAAACTGCAATGGAAAGATGTTTTTTTGCAACTTAGACTGATCTCATGAAATTGCATTGTATGTGACACCAGTTTATTGCATTTGGCGTGCTATACGTATGCATTTTCATCCTTTTGCATGTTATTTAACGCCATTGCTAGCTGCTAATCGTGCTAATCACTAACCTTAACCCTAAACCTAACCTAACCTTAAACCTAACCGCTAGCTGCCATCATGGTGCTAATGGTGTGCTGTTTTACGCGGCGTAAATATACACGCTGAAAGCTTATAATGCGTACAGATAACACACCAATTAAAAATGGTGTGTTATCTGTATGTAATTCATGATACCACATTGCGTAACTAAAGTCAGGTGAATTAAAAATCCGGATGTTGATGGATGTTACAACAAGCAAAGAAGAAACATGTCGCAGTATGTGTGAACACACCAGGAAACCCAATCACTTTTTAATTTAGTATGAGATAGAGGGGTAATATATGATAATAATGAATATATCTGTTCGTCTCCATGTTTATAGAATGACTTCTCATGTTTTCTCGTGATAATAAATAAACAAATCATCACATTTGGGATTTAATGGAAAAACTAACATTACGCACTACTGTTTTTAGTAAATATCAGTAAAGTTTTGCACAGGTGTCCAATGGAAAAGCGACTACCGATGCTTCTTTTTACGACGCATAAACTTTATTAAACATGTTTCAAAGAACAAGCGTGGGGAGGGAGACCGCCACGAATGGAATGAATGTGATTCTATCACCCTGGGGAGCAGGTCACACTACCCGAGTCTTTGACAAATACTGTGGTTGAGAAAAGGGATAAGAAAGAAAGGTCAAGGAGAGCAGGGCTGAGACAGAAAAGAGAATTGAGTCATCACTAGCTATCTGAAGTTCAAACACACCAGTCTGTCCACTCCCCTGCATCCTTATCTCACACACAACAGAAACACTGGTGGCTCCCTGTGTGGGAAACCAGACAAGTTCTTTTCTGTAGGTGATTGCAGGGCTGACACATCTCAATAGTGTTTTTCATGTGTTCTTGGCATTTGGTCAATATTGATAAACACGTTTCTTGGCAGAGACAAAAAAAAAAAAGTACTGATTTGTACTTGTATGCTACTATTGAACATCGCTCTGTGCTTCCAATATGCTTCCTTGATGAAGGTCACCTGATCTTGTTTTCAGTTACTATTGACAGATAACCTGGTTAACCTGTTAAGCCCAGGGTTAAGTGTTCACACACTGCAAATGTCTAAATCTGACCAAGTGTATTTTTCTCATTTCTAGTCCAAATATCTCATCACACTTGAAATAAGATATAATCAGCTAAAGAGTAACTTCTCAGTGAGATATAAGAACTTATTTTTAGACAATAGATCTTGAAAATCTTATTTCAAGAAATCTTACCAAGATCATTTTCACTTGTTCCATTGGCAGATTTTTACTTGAATTAAGCAACAAAATCTTGAATTAAGCAAAAAAAAAAAAAAAAAAAAAAATCTGCCAATGGAACAAGTGAAAATTATCTTGGTAAAGTTTCTTGAAATAAGATTTTCCAGATCTATTGTCTAAAAATAAGTTCTTATATCTCACTGAGAAGTTACTCTTTAGGTGATTATGTCTTATTCTAAGTGTGATGATATTTTGACTAGAAATGAGCAAAAAATACACTTGCACAGATTTAGATTTTTTGCAGTGCAGTAGGAATCATTTCAGTGTAGCACAAAACAATGGAGTCGCTGATAGCCAAAGTTTCATTCATATAAAACCAGGTTATGTTCCGAAAACAGCAAAAACAAGACAAAATTCATAATGCAACTTTTATTTTTGCGTCTCTTCTTCAGCTCATTCACTTTTAATAAGACGAGAAATAATACTTGTACTGTTGGATCTCCTTCATGTTAGCTTAGCAGTGCAATGTTTGTCACATTGGTTTATTGTTTTATGAAATTATTCATGATATATACCGGTATGGATTTAGATAATTTTAGAGTTTGTTTGGATTGTGTTCTCTTGTCTAACAACTGTTTTTTCATTGAACTTTTAGCTGATATTCTTCTGGTTAAGTGGATGTATCAAAGAGCATTACCATGGCAACACAGACAGAAGTGTGGCTGCCCCGGGCTTCAGACACTACGTCTACAGCTATGGATAAATGCACATATCTGAACATACTTTAAGACAAGTCTGAATTATTAGAATACTAATCCTTTAACACAGTGGTTCCCAACCTTTTTTGGCTCATGACCCCATTTTAACGTCACAAATTTGCAGCGATCCCAGACATTCAAAACAGACACTTTTTTTTTTTTTGCTAAAATGAATTTGTTTTTGATCATGTAATAGTTTGCTATACTATGTTGCTATTAAATGTTAATTTTAGACAACAATTAGTCTGTAAAATGTATATTATTATGGACAGAGGCAGAAAAGCCAGGTGTAGATTACTACACAAAGAGAGAATTTTATTTTCTTTGGTCAGGATATGTACAGTCAGTCCAGTTTGGATTTACAAGGCTGACAATTAATACTGAACAAACAATAACTCAGACTATGAATTATGAAAGAGCTGCAGCATCTGAAACTGACCACAATGAACATTTGAAAGATAAACAGAACCACAGTGCTTCAGTTTCAGACTCAGAGTTTGTCATGTCTGTTATGGATTGGGATTGTCTCTCTCAACTCACCATATATTTTTTATTATTAGTTGTTTTTTGTTTTTGTTTTTTTTATCAATTACTAGAAATTTCAGGTGAGCCCATTTGAATTCCAGGCGATCCCATGTGGGGTCCTGACCCCCAGGTTGAAAAACACTGCTTTAACATGTCTTGAAAAACCTAAATATGATTATACACATTGTAGCAACATCCTAGCTCATGTTTTGTGTACAGTGGTCCCTCGTTTATTGTGGGGGTTACATTCTAAAAGTAACCCGCAATAGGCGAAATCCGCAAAGTAGTCAGCTTATTTTTTACAATTATTCTATATGTTTTAAGGCTGTAAAAGCCATCACCACACACTTCATACACTTTTTTCAGACAGGCATTAACATTTGTCTCTTGTTTAAACACTCTCAAAGTTCAAACCTTCGTACATTTTAAAAATAAGGACAGTATTATAGAATGAAACCAAAAAGATCAAAACCAGTTTTCAGGCCCAAACATTTGTTTGAGAAATAAAAATGTAAATGTTTTCCTGTAAATAAATATGATAGCTTTTAGAAATAACAAATTTAATTTTAACAGTGACTCAGTCGTATTTCACAGTTCCTCTGACCGGGCCTCTTCGTCCTGGTGCCGCTCCGCTGTAGAGTCTTTTTCCACTGAAGGCCTTGGTGCAGGTGACTTTTTCCGTGTGAAGAACATAGTTATGGGTAGTTGTTGGCGCTGTTTTTTCTTCTAGGCGAGAAGATTCTTATAAACAGACATGCCACCTTCGATTATATTTGAGAACTGTAATGAATGAAACATCAAAGGGTCCCATTTTTGTACAGTTCTCTGAAGTTCATTGGCCATTCTTACCATGGTTGCCAAGCGATCAAGTGTTCGTCCATTGTCCTCGTCTTTATCAACACTTGTGTCCTCTTCTTCTTCTTCTCGCGTTCATACACTGTGGAAAAAAAAGCATGCAAAATTGCACTAAAACAAAATCTGCGAAACAGCAAGGCCGCGAAAGGTGAACTGTTATAGTGAGGGACAACTGTACTGATTAGTGAAAGACTCAATACATATTACATTTATATGTTTACATATTAGAATATTTCTTATATTACATTTATATGTTTACATATTAGAATATTTCTTATATTACATTTATATGTTTACATATTAGAATATTTCTTATATTACATTTATATGTTTACATATTAGAATATTTCTTATATTACATTTATATGTTTACATATTAGAATATTTCTTATATTACATTCATTCATTCATTTTCTGAACCCGCTTTATCCTCTTACATTACATTTATATGTTTACATATTAGAATATTTCTTATATTACATTTATATGTTTACATATTAGAATATTTCTTCCCACCTATTTTGAATAACATTAACACAAGAGGGGTCAGAATTTGCAGCATTTTTAGTCCATTTCTACTCCACAGAAATGTTCCATCATTCTATTAAGCCATTCTCTCCATTAACAAATGTAAGGGATGTTACCATTGCAGAATGAACAGAGAAAAAGCCCATCTTCATTTTTGCAACTCTTAAATAATTAATAAAAACATTCCCACTGTCTAGTACAGGCAAGTGTTGCTTTAGTCTGTTCACAAGGCTCTGCTACTCTCTTAAAAGGATACAGTTTTTACTTAAAGCCAAATATAATGTCCTCCTCTATTCAAAGGATATGGACAAGTGGGTACGATTTAAAATAAATCCATTTTAACTGTAAATACTGTCTTACTGATTCTTCTGTTGCTGATATAACTGATACAATGCACTACAGCATGGGTGTTGAACTCTTTTTATTTCAGGGTACACATTCAGACCAGTTTGATCTCAAACGGGCCAGATCAGTAAAGTAATAACACAATGACCTCTAAATAATGACAATTCCAAGGTATTCACTTTGTTTAGAGTCCAAAAATATTAAAATGACATGTGAAAATGTTGACATTTACAAACTATCCTTTCACACATAATGTGATTAAGCTGAACAACCACGAACAATGTGCAAAATGTCTTAACCCTCCGGTATCCCATCCAGCAAGGCCCTTACTAAGCACCAAGTGTGCCTTTTTGGCACACTTGTGGAATAATGTCAAAAAAATTTTCATACAGTTTGTTTTTAATTCTTTTACACTTTTTTCTATTTCATCAACTTGAGCCGTAAATAAAAATACCAAATACTCAGTAATTGTCACATTTTTTAACCCTTTAAATGCTGTGTTTGTAATGTAAACAAACCATTTTTTTTGGATGCAAAAAAAAAAAAAAAATTCAAAAAACTACATAAAAAGTGGATCACATATTATTTGATTTTTTCATCCTGGCATATGTCAATGATTAACTCCAACACTGGTTAATTTGCATTATTATTTTTGGTGCTAGGTCAAATGTTCAAAAATACTAGCACCTGTCACCAAGTGTGTATAAAATGCACATTTATAAATCAAACTATTAAATATTATTTATTGATTTATTTTTCTGCTCTAATTTGATTTATTTTTGTAAATCCAGGTCAGCCCTAATCATACATATCAAGTGGAAGAAATAGTGCATTTTAGGCACACTTGGCAGACAGATGCTAGTCTGATAATTTTCTTTTGTTTACAATATGTAAATTTTAGTTGGTGGCCAGAATTTTAAAGATCATGCAAAAATGAACAACTTTTGAATTCTAACCGTATTTAAATTGTGAAAAATCATATGAAGTTTTTTAAAACAAAGTGCAAAGTGTGCCTAAAAGGCGCACCCAGATACTGGAGAGCTAAACACTGTACAAGTTTTATTGCCAAACTTTTGTAAAAAAAGTGGTTTGTTTACATTACAAACACGGCATTTAAAGGGTTAAAAAATGTGACAATTATTGAGTATTTGGTATTTTTATTTACGGTTCAAGTTGATGAAATAGAAAAAACTGTAAAAGAATTAAAAACAAACTGTATTAAAAATTTTTGACATTATTCCACAAGTGTGTGAAAAAGGCACACTTGGTGCTTAGTAAGGGCCTTACTGGACGGGATACCGGAGGGTTAATTAAGTGAAAAAAAAACAAAAAAACAAAACAGTTTGCTGCAGGAATTATATGATAAAAAGGCATATATTGAAAAAATAATGCATTTTTGAAAGAATACATAATTGAAATGATTTACAAACCATGATGGATGTTAAAATTCTACATACTGTATAATACTCAGTCATTCAGACTCCCAGCCAGTGCATCATATTTTCAGATGTATTTAGATAATCCTCAAAAACAGACGTTAAAACTGGGAAATCACCAAGCTCATATTTTAGTCCAAAAAATTATTTTCAGCAATGTGTTGTTTTTTTTTTTTTTTTGGCTAGCTGAGTATACTGGGAACCAAGGTTATATTAGTTTTGAATTTTTCATTATAGTTTAGTTTTATTTAGTTCTGACTTTTTTTTTTTTGTCTAATTCAGTTAGTTTTAATTAGTTTTTAGAGCAATTTGCTAGTTTTTATTAGTTTTTGTTATTTTCTAAATGCTTCATTTTAGTTTAGTTTTAGTTTGTTTGTTTTTTTAATATCTTTTCTTCGCCGTCGTATGTAGTAGGTTTTGTATGCAACGCAAGTGGACACCAAGGTTCTAATAGTTTTGGATTTTTCATTCTAATTCTAATTCAGTTAGTTTTAATTAGGTTTTAGAGCAATTTGCTGGTTTTTATTAGTTTTTGTTATTTTCTAAATGCTTAGTTTTAGTTTAGTTTTACTTGTTTTTTTGTTTTTTAATATCTTTTTTCGCCGTCGTACGTCGTAGGTTCTGTATGTAATGCAAGTGGACACCAAGGTTCTAATAGTTTTGGATTTTTCATTATAGTTTCGTTTTATTTAGTTTTGACTTTTTTTTCTCTAATTCAGTTCGTTTTAATTCATTTTTAGAGCAGGTTTGCTAGTTTTTATTAGTTTTCGTATTTTTCGAAATGCTTAGTTTAGTTTTTAGTAGTAATTTTAGTTTTGTCGTATCTTTTCTCTTCTTCTCTGTCGTCGTATTCAAATAAATCCCGTACAGGACTCTGCTGCTTTCTCCCAACTTTAGTCTCCATGTTTCCAGGTAGAGTGAGGACGAGAAGACGACTCTAAACGACAAGTGATGGAAGCGTTAAATATCATATGATGTTGCTAGCTAAAATTGCTCGAGGGAAATAAATCGATTTCGTATCAATCCGGCATTGACAAAGACAAAAACGAAGGGAATTTTATCTGTAATTTTTATCCGTTTTAGTTAGTTTTGTAAGCACACAATACAGTTTAAATTAGTTATCTCTTTTTTTTTTTTTTCTTTTAATTATAGCTTTTATTTCAGTTAATGAAAATGTTTTTACAATTCCAGTTTTCGTCATTTTGTTAGTTTTCATTAACGATATTAACCTTGCTGGTAACGAGCTTAGTGTAAAATTCAAGGGCGTCAGATTAAAGAAGTTTTGATTTGATGGCATGAAATGAAAAAAAAAAAAAAAAAATAGAAGGAAAGGAAGGAAAAGCTGCCTCTGTGTCGATGTGCTTTGTGTCCCCTAGAGCTGCAGAGCCATCACAGCCTGACAGGCCATAGTTCTTACTGATCTGTGAGCATAAGCGACAGCCACTGATCCAGCCTGGAGTGGCACTGCGCTGCTAGAAAGACCCAAACACTAAAGTCATTGAGGAGGTTAAACATTTAGCTTTGTGCAGAGGGGAAATAGGCAGATCTGGTTCAGGACTCAAACAGGAGTGGAATAGGTGTTTTCTTCCAGGGAAGCGTGCCAGCTGGAATGAGGTTCACAATTACAGGCTTCCATTCCATTTCATATTAGCTCGGCTTTGGACGTGGCTTTGAGCTGAGGATGAGACTTTGGACAGCTGCTTCATGAGACACCAGGTCGAGACGTTTTTTCAGGACGCAGATAACGCCTCGTAATTGCACGTTGGACTGTGCTCTGAGTTTGGCAGGTAGTTAAGTACATGTCAGTAGAGGACGAACGTATTATGATTAGAGCTTTGTTATCAAGTAGTGCAAAATAAAAAAAGCTCTCACAAAGGAGTCTCAAAATAGTCTGCTTTTTTTTTGGTTGGTTTGTTAATTTATTAGCCCCTTCCCTTCTATTCAACAAAAAAGGAAGATAACAGTGATGACTGGGTGAACGAGACAAGTGACTATTTTTGGTAATTTTTGCATATGTTGCAATACGATGGTCACTTTTCCATTGACCCTCAAATTGCACAAGTATAACTTGCACATAAAAATTTACCTAATGGAAAAAGCGACAATTTTCGCCAAATTTCTCATTTTTTGATTAAAAGTTTTTTCGCTGGCAAGAAGTGTTTTTTTTGGGCGTAATGTAAATGGTACATAACTTGCTTATAAAAATTTACCTAATGGAAAAACAACCATTTTAGAAAAACAAGTGATGATTTTTGGTCATTTTCGCATATGTTACAAGACAGTAGTCACTTTTCCATCGACCCTCAAATTGCGCAAGAATAACTTGCGCATAAAAATTTACCTAATAGAAAAACAACAATTTTCGCCAAAAGTCTCATTTTTCTATTAAAAGTTTTTGCGCTGGCAAGAGGTGGTTTTTTGGGCGTAACACAAATGGTATATCAATGATATATTACTTGCACGTAAAAATTCACCTAATAAAAAAACGACAATTTTTGCCAAAAGTCAGATTTTTCGATTAAAAGTTTTTGCGCTGGCAAGAGGTGGTTTTTCGGGCGTAATGCAAATGGTATATCACTGGTATATAACTTGCGCATAAAAATTGACCTAATGGAAAAACGACAATTTTCAAAAAACAAGTGATGATTGTTGGTAATTTTCGCATACGTTACAAGACAATAGTCAATTTTCCATTGACCCTCAAATTGCGCAAATATAAATTGCGCATAAAAATTTAACAAATGGAAAAATGACAATTTTTGCCAAAAGTCACATTTTTCAATTAGAAGTTTTTGCGCTGAGAAGAAGTGGCTTTTCGGGTGTAACGTAAATGGTATATCAATGTTGTATATACCTTGTGCATAAATATTTACCTAATGGAAAAACGACAATTTTCGTCAAAAGTCTAATTTTTCGATTAAAAGTTTTTGCGCTGGCAAGAGGTGGTTTTTCAGGCGTAGCGCAAATGGTATATCACACAAAACTGCAATGGAAAGACCTTTTTTCGCAACTAGAGTCAGCTGAATTAAAAAAACTGGATGTTGACGGACATTACAACAAGTGACGAAGAATGTCACGGTATGTGTGGACACACCAGGAAACCCAGTCATTTTTTAATTTAGTGCGAGATAGAGGGGTAAGATATGATAATAATGAATATATCTGTAAATCAACACCATATTTACGTTGGTCGCCATGTTTATGGAATGACTTCTCATGTCATCTTGCGATAATAAATAAACTGGAAAAACCATGGAAATGGAAAAACCAACATTACGCACTTCTGTTTTTTCGACATTTATTGAATATCGGTAAAATTTTCCGCAGATGTCCAATGGGAAAGCGACTATTGACATTAACAGTTAGAGTGAGTCAACAATCTCAGATCCAATGTGGTCTACAGGGTCTGTAAGGTCCAATGTGGTCTCCAGGGTCTTTAAGGTCCAATGTGGTCTCCAGGGTCTGTAAGGTCCAATGTGGTCTCCAGGGTCTTTAAGGTCCAATGTGGTCTCCAGGGTCTGTAAGGTCCACCTCTGCATGAACAGTGAGTGCACCTGCTTTGTTCAGTACCATGAAGTAATGGTACTAATGTAAGGAATGATGTTCAAAGGGATCATGTGGATGTGGACAGGGGTCTGGATCAGCACTTATGTTGGTCTAATGCAGGGGTGTCCAATCCAATCCTGGTCCTAGAGAGCCACTATCCTGCATGTTTCAGATGTATCCCTCTTCCAGCACACCTGGTTCACATGATAAACCTATCATCATGCTCTGCAGAAGCCTGATAACAACCGTCAGGTGTACTGGAAGAAAGAAACATCTAAAACATGCAGGATACTGGCCCTCGAGGACCAGGATTGGACGCCCCCTGGTCTAATGTTAGAGGTAGACTGATATATTGACTGGCCGATATATTGATTTTTTTCAATATTGGCCATCAGCATTCTTTTTTTTTTTTTTTGAAAGCCGATATTTGATCAGTAGTAAAAATGTTGTAAGATATTTAATCAGGCACCTGTGTGGGCAGCACTGGAAGTTCAATAAATGTTAAAAAAGTACTATTTGTACATGTATTAATAATTTCATTTATATTGCTGCATAAAAATCTTAATTATCTGAGTGTTTCAATTGTATTTTACAGTCAGTGTGCTTTGAGAAAATAAAAATCTGCCTTAAATATCGGCCTCAAAAGTTGGCTGTAGATATCAGTCATCAGCTGACCACATTTTAAAAGAATCGGCCTTAGAAAAACCCATATCCGTCGACCACTATCTAATGTTCTAAAAGTGATGTTCTAATGTTCTAAAATACATGTTCCTTTCACCTTACATGTAGTTTTCTTGTATTTTTTTAAATATATATATACTTTATTTTTTACACTTATGGGTAAGGAACCAAATATGGTAACTTCATTGACCTTGATTTTCCACATAACAATAACATTTTTTGAAATATTTCACAAAAGTAATAAAGTCTTGTTATGTCCTCCAATAAGGTTGAAATTTGGAATTTCAGAGTATTTCTATGAGTGCTAGTGATGTTCGATACCACCGATTTCCTTTCCGATCCGATACTTAGTAAAATTCTGGCTAGTATTGGCGATACCAATCCGATACTTTGTACAAATACTCTTAATGTCTGGAAAATCTAAAACAAACAAATGAAAAAAAAAAGTGTATTTCAAATCCTAACTTCATAAAAAATACAAGACATGAGATTAATTATTGTTAAATTATTCAGAACTAGTATAAAAATCAAAACTAGCATATTAATTCACATTACATCAGTGGCTCTCAAACTGTGGGGCGGGACCACTGGGGGGGGGGGGGGGGGTACGAAGGTTTGTCAGGGGGGGCATGGGATCACTCCTGGGTTTTCTTTTTTTTTCTTCAGGTTAGAACATGTAACAGGTGGAACTAATGTTTTAGCAATGGAGCAACCAGGAGTCATTTTAGGGACGTACAACAAACAAATCTACTGCTATGGTGATCTGTCACTAGACTAGACAAAGAGTTTAGGTTTGGAGAATGGACGAGGATTGGACTGGAAAAGAAAAGAAAAAAAAAAAAAAAAAAAAAAAAAAAATAATAATAATAATAATACATTTTATTTATAGGCGCCTTTCTTGGTGCTCAAGGACACCGTACGGAAAAACAGTAAAACAGGAGAGTATAAAACAAGCAATAAAGCAGAGTAAAAAATAAAAGGCAGGTTAAAAAAAAAAAGTGCAATGTTTGTGTTTTTGCACAGTTTGTACAGTTTGCACTTTAATGTTCTGAGATATGCAGTGTAAATGGGGATCATTGCAGCCACTAATATTGTTAAAATGTTCGTCTTTGTTATCAAACTGTTCATCGCTCTTAAAAAAAGTAACTTTATTGTCATAGTTTTAAGATTATTGTGCATTTCCTATTTTTATTTGGAAAAATATTGTCTCAGGGGGCAGTCTAATTGAGTTTATTTTTATTATTCAAGCAAAAATCGAAGTTATTTTTAATTTGCACAACAAATTATTTAAGGAAAAGCAAACATTATTGTGACGATATTGATGTTTCTTTCAATAAAAGTTATAATTGCAGCACTGTTATAATGTTGTTTGGGTTGAGGGAGGCCTGGAGATTTTTCATCCTCCAAATGGGGGGGGGGGGGGGGGGGGGGCTGGCAGAAAATGACTGAGAACCGCTGCGTTACATGAATGTGTTAACATGAAACATGAAAATACTGAAGATGTAACACTTCAACAAAAGCCTCCAATGTCGACAGTTTGTCTCATTCACAAGCTTTTTTAAGGAACAGCATATTTAATATTTACTGTTTTCCCCTTTAGTCTGTTCTGTTTTTTATTCAGAACAGACCGAATGAGTCAGAGATGACTGAGAAGTGTGACGCAGGCGGAAGAAAAAGTAGTTCCCACTAATATCATTTGGACAAGATCCCAATAGTTTAACTACTTTCCACTTTTTTCCTTACGTACATTACCTCAGATGACCGAAATATCTAAAGCACAGGTGTCAAACATGCGGCCCAGGGGCCAAATGTGGCCCGCCAAAGGGTCCAGTTTGGCCTATGGGATGAATGTGTGAAATGCAAAAATTACACTGAAGATATTAACAATCATTTTGGTTCAGGTTCTACATTTAGACTAATTCAATCTCAAGTGGCCAGGACCAGTAAAATACTATCATAATAATATAGAAATACTCACAACTTCAAATTTCTCTCTTAGTAAATGTAAATATTTTAATGTATTTACACTAAAACGGAGTTTAATTTCACAAAAAATGTGAATAACCTGAACAAATATGAACAACCTGAAATGTTTAAAGAGAAGTAAGTGTAATTTCAACAATATTCTGCTTGATATTAAATGTTTTGTGTATCTGTAGATCCACTGTGATCTGCAAGTTATAATAAACATGTGGAAATAATAAAGAGAGGCAGAATATTGCTAAAATTACACTTATTTTTTCAGTTTGTTCATGTTATTCACATTGTTTGAAAGGATAGTTGGTAGATGTAAACATTTTCATTGTTTAATTTTACTTTTTTCGCTCTAAAATATAGAAAAAATTTTTAAGTTGACATTATTTCTTTATTATTATGTTATTATTTTACCGGTTCGGCTCACTTTAGATCAAATTTAGCTGAATGTGGCCCCTGAACTAAAACGAGTTTGACACCCCTGATCTAAAGTATTGATATTTTTATTTGTGAATCAATTCTAGAGTGTAAATCAGGTATCGGCAATATCGAAACTGAAATATCGATCCACACATCACTAACGAGTACCCTATAAAGAGTTAAAGTGAACAAAGCATTGAATCAGACAAGTACAACACGACAATACAATTTTTTCTTTTGTTCTACATCACAAATAACACACCAATGTCTTCGCACAACACTACAGGAAGGTTCTGAGTGAATGGAGCTGAAAGCACCTGATTTATCCTGACAACTGTGCCAATTTTCCTCTATACAGAGAAGTCGGTGTGTGACTTTGGACTAAAAACAGATCTGCAGTGAGCAAGAGAAGACAGCAATACAATAATAGAGGTGTTAGAGTTCCACCTGCACACCAACACGTTTACTGGCTGCGGGCTAAACACACCGTCCAAAGGTTCATGCCCAGGGACGTCCCCAAAAACACACCAAAACAAGAGCAGAAGGCACACATTTTTAGTGAGTCACAAGAAATGGTTGAGAATGATTACACTGGGTTACAAACAAATGTTTTTTGCAAGTTGTCTAGGTTTTTTCAACTGAATTAGGACCATTTTGCACCACTAAATCCAAAAATGACATCTGTTTTTCCTCAATCAGGTCAGGTTTTTTTTGCTAATTTGATTTTGAAAAATTTGATCTTCTCACAAAATTGATTACATTTTTGTGACTTTATCAGTTGATTTTTTTATATAGTTCTCACCCAAAATAGGTTTTAAGAGAAAACAAAAATCATTTTCTGACAGGATTCCTGTTAGGTACAATGGTGTATTCACCGCATGCATGTATAAATGGTAAGTTGAGGTGTAATATTGTTAAAATTGCACTTATTTTTCTCAAGAAATGTCAGTTTTTCTACAGGTTGTTCACATCATTTTTGTTTGGATAGTTTGCAAATATACATATTTTTATAATTTAATTTTGACTGCACTAAAACAAAGAGAAAAATTTGGAGTTGTCATTATTTACCTATAATTCACAGGTGTCAAACATGCGGCCCGGGGGCCAAAACCGGCCTACCAAAGGGTCCAGTCTGGCCCGCGGGATGAATTTGCAAAGTACAAAAACTACACTTAAGATATTAACAATCAAGGATGTCGTAGTCGTTTTTGTTCAGGTTCCACATACAGACCAATGTGATCTCAACTAAAATAATAACAGCATAATAGCATAAGAAATAATGACTCCAAATTTTCAAAATTTTAATGTGAAAAACATAATATTACATTACATCTATAAATAATTAATGACAACTCCAAATTTATCTCTTTGTTTTAGCGTAAAAACTTACATTAAATAATGAAAATATAAACATTTACGAACTATCCTTTAACAATAAAATGCGAAAAACCTGAAATTTTGGAAGTAAAATTTTAACATTATTCTTCCTGTTATTACATATTTTGTGACTTTTGTAGATCCAGTCCATAACACTGGGTTACAAAAACATGTTTTTTGCAAGTTGTCTAGGTTTTTTCAACTGAATTAGGACCATTTTGCACCGCTAAATCCAAAAATGACATCTGTTTTTCTCAATCAGGTCAGGTTTTTTTGGTAATTTGATTTTGAAAAATTGGATTTTCTCACAAAATATAATAATTAATACCAAAATAAGATTGGTAAGCACACTTTATGAAACTTGCGACTTGATTCCTGTTAGGTACAATGGTGTATTCACCGCACATGTAGCAGAATACGTCAGGCTTATTTTTGCAAGATCTTCTAGTCGAAGCCATTTCATTCACCTGTAATATTAAAAAAACATTAATCATAAATTGGCAAAAATAAAATCTTCAGGACTCGTTTATTGCAAGAAATATGAAATAATTTTGTATCATATGATGTGAAAAGGCCCATAAATGTAAGTAAAAATGTTAAAAAGCTAATATGTGGCATAGTTCAAAAAGTTGACCTGATTGAGCAAAATTAATGTGATTTTTGGATTCAGCACACCAAAATTATCCTAAATCAGCTCAAAAAACTTAAGCAATAAATTTTGTGTTGACCAGTGCTTTTATTGGATAAGTCTATACACTTATAAAGCCACATCTTATTCCATGCAAATGTGTAATTTAGCTTTTTTTCTACCAGAAAAACAAGTAATATGCTAAAATAGTGGTGCCTATTAACCCTTAAAGACCTAGTACTATTTTTTTATGACTTCCAAATGAATTTTCCCTCAATATTTAACCTTTCTTAATTGATTTATCAATATTTTAAGATTTTTTTTAACGTATAGATTTTACATTTTTCAGTGTAAATCATGTATTTTCTTATATTTAATTCACTGGTCGTGTGGGTGTTCATTAAAGCTCAAGGATGATTGTAAGGATAGAGAAACAGAAAACTGAAGGAAAATGACTTTTTCAGCAAGATATATTATTAACCGAACAGAAAAACATCTACAACCACTGTCATTTATCAAACGTAGGGCTGCACGATTAAATGATTTTGAATCAAAATTAGATTATTTAATTAGGATGATGTTTAACCCTATAACACCAAATGTATCATATTTGATACATGAGTTTTGAAGCCCTCAACATGATCAGTGTGATATTTTGTTTCTTGAAAATCCTGATGTATACAATTAGATACATGCAATACACAAATAATCCACCAGGGGGGGTGGAATTTGTTCATCAGAGGCCTTTCCAGTGACACTGCAAGACTGTCATTAATGAGGAAGGAGGCAGAACTTTGTCAATTTTGAAAAGAAATTACCTATTTGTCAGACATGTTTGTGTTATATTATGTTTATGTTAGTTAAAGAATAATAATATTTGAGCATTAAGACCCAATGTATCAAATATGATACAAAATTAAAACTAATACATGGAAATTGATATTTGAACTTTTTTTTGTTGTTGTTCAGTAGGACCAATAAAGGCTCTAGTTTTAAAGAACTGGAATTTTCTGTCAGTGATTTAATGGTTCAGGCTTTACAGGGTTAAAAAAAGGGTAATCGTCAAATCAAATGTAATCTCTCAGGTGTTTCCGGGCCACTCCCCTCTGGGCTACCGTAGGCTCCTCCTCCAGGCTACCGTAGGCTCCTCCTCCAGGCTACCGTAGGCTCCTCCTCTGGGCTACCGTAGGCTCCTCCTCCAGGCTACCATAGGCTCATCCTCTGGGTTACCATAGGCTCCTCCTCTGGGTTACCGTAGGCTCCTCCTCTGGGCTACCATAGGCTCCTCCTCTGGGTTACCGTAGGCTCCTCCTCTGGGCTACTGTAGGCTCATCCTCTGGGTTACCGTAGGCTCCTCCTCTGGGCTACTGTAGGCTCCTCCTCCAGGTACCATAGGCTCCTCCTCTGGGTTACCGTAGGCTCCTCCTCTGGGCTACTGTAGGCTCATCCTCTGGGTTACCGTAGGCTCCTCCTCTGGGCTACTGTAGGCTCCTCCTCCAGGTACCATAGGCTCATCCTCTGGGCTACCGTAGGCTCCTCCTTCGGGCTACCGTAGACTCCTCCTCTGGGCTACCGTAGGCTCCTCCTCCAGGCTACCATAGACTCCTCCTCTGGGCTACCGTACGCTCCTCCTCCAGGCTCATATAGGCTCCTCCTCCAAACTGTGAGAGTGGTCTCCACAGTCTTTGGTCTCCACACACCAGTATACAAATGGCGTTTCCTCAGGAGAGTGAGACATTTGTGGCTAAAAATAGCAAGAGCAAGTCAGTTGTGTGGCATTGGTACGGCTTCAGAGTTTCCGATGAAGACCAAACCATTTTTTGCTGCAAACTCTACCTGAAGGCAGTACACTTCAAACACCTCAAACATCATCACATGCCAGAGTGGGAACAGTGCGTTGCATTGCAGGCTGCACACAAAAATGACATGTAGACCTCTGTTGTCTTTTGTAGATTTACCCAGAAACTAAAAATCAAGTTTTTACGAAAAAAAAATCTGGATTTTATTTTTGGTCAAAATTGTGCAGCCCTAATCAAACTAAATTGGTTCTATGTTGCAGAACATGGGATGTTTTCATATTCACTACAGAACTTTCAAATATTTAACCCTTTGATGCATGAATTATGAGAACCTTAATCAAGATTTTTTTCCTGAGTGTTTTTATTCCTCTTTAGGCATGAAAAAAACAATGCGATTGAAAATTTTCTTATGAACCTTTTTTTTTTTTTTTTTTTTCTGAGTTCCACTCAGCTGGACACCATGCGTTTAATTTTTGAAGCAAAGAAATATATATTTACTGATATACTGTGCGAAAACTATGAAATAAAAACATTTTTAATGCTGCTAATCTGAGGTTTTCTCACATTTTAACATATTCTAATACTTGTCAGTGCTTACTTCATGGAGATATGCAAAAAAAAAAAAAAAACTTTTTGTTTAAAAAAAAAGCTATTAATTACAGTCTAATAACAATAACAAGCAACTGATTTACACTCAAACATGTTAGTGCAGATCAGGAAGAACAGCAAGGTTACAGTAATGGTATGAATTGCAGTGTATTATGGGATGGTGCATAAGTGTCCACTGTTTTGGCTGATATAGAACTAAAACAACAAAACACATGAATATACAAGAGAACAGCTGGAGAGTAATGGAGAATAATGCTAATCAGATGTTTTCTCATATTTTAACATACTCTAATACTAGTCATTACTAACTTCATGGAGATTATATGAAAAAAAACCCAAAAAAACAAAAAACTTTTCAGTTTAAAACCCATCATCAGAAATTGATATACTGTGTGAAAACTATGAAATAAAAACATTTTTTCATGCAGCTAATCTGTTGTTTTCTCACACTTTAACATACTTTAATATTAGTTATTACTCACTTTATGAAGATAATATACAAAAAAAAAGAAGCCTTTAGATTAAGAAAACTGTTCATTACAGTCTAATAACAATTAGCAATTGATTTACACTCAAACATGTTAGTGCAGATCAGGTTTATCTAGAACAGCAAAGTTACAGTAATGGTATGAATTACAGTGTATTATGGGATGGTGCATAAGTGTCCACTGTTTTGGCTGATATGGAACTAAAACAACAAAACCCATGAATATACAAGAAAACAGCTGGAGAATAATGGAGAATAATGCTAATCAGATGTTTTCTCATATTTTAACATACTCTAATACTAGTCATTACTAACTTCATGGAGATTATATGAAAAAAAAAACAAAAACAAAAAACAAAAAACTTCAGTTTAAAACCCATCACCAGAAATTGATATACTGTGTGAAAACTATGAAATAAAAACATTTTTTTCATGCAGCTAATCTGTTGTTTTCTCACATTTTAACATACTGTAATATTAGTTATTACTCACCTTATGATATGATAATATGCAAAAAAAAAAAGAAGCTTTTAGATTAATAAAACTGTTAATTACAGTCTAATAACAATTAGCAATTGATTTACACTCAAACATGTTAGTGCAGATCAGGTTTATCTAGAACAGCAAAGTTACAGTAATGGTATGAATTGCAGTGTATTATGGGATGGTGCATAAGTGTCCACTGTTTTGGCTGATATAGAACTAAAACAACAAAACCCATGAACATACAAGAGAACAGCTGGAGAAGAACTGTCCACTTAATTTTTTTAAATATTGTTTTATTTGAAAATAATAATAATAATAATAATAATAATAATAATAATAATAATAATAATAATAATAATAATAAATAAATAAATAAATAAATAATACATAAAAATAAATAAATAAATAAATAAAAATAAAAATAAATTTTTAAAATAGCTGTCCACTGTAGTGACCACTATGTATGAAAGGGTTAATTGGGTCATATCTGAAGATGAAAAAATAAGAAACTGCATTTTACCTTTTATTTACCTGTATTAATAGGGTTCATGGTTCAATACGTTTTAAACATTTTAGATCAGTCGATGCTTTGGTGGTAAATTTATCATGGTTATTATTTTCCCTCTTTTCTCGATGCTTTGTCGACCTGCTAGAACTCCACCACCAAGAGATGTGTTGGTCCATTGCCTGCTGTCAGCTTCTGAATCCACCTTCCTGTCACACCCCCATGAACCTCCTGGCACACACTCCTGTCTACTGTCGGCGCTTTCTCCTGGGCCAGACAACGTCAAGGTTTGCTTTCACGATTAAACATAAGAGAGAAACTCTGGCGTTTTAATTCAGCTGGCATGGATAGTACATGGGAAAAGCCAATAATGCCAGCTGTTAAAGATGCTTTTTTTTAAAGTTTTTTTTTATTTTTACCTCATTTGCTTTCAGTCAGATAGTAGAAGACAGTCAAGCAGGCTGTGTAAACCAAATATGCTGAAATAGAAACCAGGGGCATAACTTATACATAACATTAATCTCGGCACTTTATTTACATTATAAAACCAGTCCTGCGACCCTCACAAGGATTAATTAAGCTAGTGGTTCCCTATATTTTTTGGCTCGTGACCCCATTTTATTACATTTCTGGTGACCCCAGACATTTAAAAGAGACAGCCTGATCCCAATCAAGGGTACAAGAAAGGGTGCACATATAGATAAAAAATAATAATGCTCTATCCAAAAACCAGACAGGACATTTTATGTATCTGATATTTCTCTTTTAAAGTCCAAAATATTTTTGTATTATGGTGTCTACTAAAAATTTCACAGGCTTGTACCCCTGTCAAATCAGAAATTCTTGGGTGTACGGACACTCCAGCCTAATAGCCTCCATATTTAATGCCTACACAGATATACAAATGTTTCAGCACTCAGGAGAATCATGCATTGTTTATTGCATAGATGCGTGCTGAAAAATTCCATATATTGACAGAAACAATCAAATTAGACCCACGTGTTTTGAATCTGGTGTGCGGACACTACTTGGTGTACGGACTCTACAAGATTGGAATGGAAATCTGTCTGAGCACATGGTGGCATCTGTGTTCGATCTGGAACTAAGTCTTCCTGGTACAGGAGGAAAGAAACATTTGTGAACAAGTTAGAACAATATATCTATACGGCATATATGTGATATTACTGATGGAAGTATATTGGTGTACGGACACTACATGAATTTTGGTGAACAACGCACCATTGAAAACATGCGGTTCGACATAAACATCCGTTTGACACATTGTTCCCAAATTTTCTGCAGCATACCAGGAAGCAGAGCAAAATCTGTCTAGTTGTGCATATTTAGTCCTAATAATACTGAAATAACAGGTTCCCATTCTATTATTACAATTAAAGGGCTGTAAAATAACATAACAAAATGGCTGAGTGTCTTAATAGTGAAAATAAGAATTGATAATCAAACAGCTGTTCAACAAAAATGATCAATAAATGAAAAGTAATGTGATGTGTGTATTTTGTCATAAAAAAGACACAGGAGTTGAGTAGGAATTATTTATTGTGTTACAAAACATTATGGACAATAATTTTGCTCTCTTAGAACAATCAAATCGTGCACGTGTTTTCACACTCATTGGGGTCGCCATTTTATCCGTTTTTATCCAATTTTCTTCAAATTTGGAGGATTGTAAGATCTACAGGGTGGGGAAGCAAAATTTACAATGAACATTTAGTTGTTTTTTCTCAGCAGGCACTACGTCAATTGTTTTGAAACCAAACATATATTGATGTCATAATCATACCTAACACTATTATCCATACCTTTTCAGAAACTTTTGCCCATATGAGTAATCAGGAAAGCAAACGTCAAAGAGTGTGTGATTTGCTGAATGCACTCGTCACACCAAAGGAGATTTCAAAAATAGTCGGAGTGTCCATAAAGACTGTTTATAATGGAAAGAAGAGAATGACTATGAGCAAAACTATTACGAGAAAGTCTGGAAGATACTATTAAACAAGAATGGGAGAAGTTGTCACCGGAATATTTGAGGAACACTTGCGCAAGTTTCAGGAAGTGTGTGAAGGCAGTTATTGAGAAAGAAGGAGGACACATAGAATAAAAACATTTTCTATTATGTCAATTTTCTTGTGGCAAATAAATTCTCATGACTTTCAATAAACCACTTGGTCATACACTGTCTTTCAATCCCTGCCTCAAAATATTGTACATTTTGCTTCCCCACCCTGTAGTAAAAAGATGGACAAAGAAACATTTTGGGAATGGTTTTGGGGGGATGTTTTTGCAATACTGATTAATAACTGATGCAAATATACTTGTACACCTTGATTATAATCAGGCTGAGACTTTTTTTTTTTTTTGCTAAATTAATTTGTTTTGATCATCTAATAGTTTGCTATACTATGTTGCTATTAAATGTTAATTTTAGACAACATTTAGTTTATATAATGTATATTATTATGGACGGAGGCAGTAAAGCCAGGTGTAGATTACTGCACAAAGTGAGAATTTTATTTTAATTGGTCAGGATATGTACAGTCAGTCCAGCTTGGATTTAAAATTAATAATGAAACAAACAAGAACTCAAACTATGAATTATGAAAGAGCTGCAGCATCTGAAACTGACCACAATGAACATTTGACAGATAAACAGAACCACAGAGCTTCAGTTTCAGCTTCACAGTTTGTCATGTCTTTTATGTATTTTGATTGTCTCTCTCAGCTCACCATATATTTTTTATTAGTAAGTTTTTATTTTTATTTTTTTTTTTTATCTATTACTAGAAATTTCAGGTGACCCCATTTGAGTTCCAGACGACCCCACATGGGGCCACAGCCTCAAGGTTGAAAAACACTAGATTAAGCAGTTCAAAAAATGGAGGGATGGATAAAAAAAACAAAACAAAAAAAAACAGTCAATACAAACGTCAAACCAAGTACACAATTAAAATCTTATTGACAAAAATGTTTGCAAATTTGCTCATGAATTTAGTCATAAGATGAAAAAGCAGCAATCCTTGGTTTTGTTTCCCACAAATGTGCATTTTAGAAGACAGAAAACTACATAGGATGGAAGAGCTGAACTGACAGCCAAAATAAAGTAATCAGCTTCCAGTTAGCACCACGTTACAGACAAAAATATAGTTAAATTCCCATTATATTCTGTATGTACACATCAGCTGCTATGGTTACAGAGAACTGGGAAATATGTCCACCTGCGTAATGTTTAAACAAAATAACAGACACACTTTAAATGAGGTACACCGTCCCCTTAGATTACCGTTCAGAGGCTGAAATGGCCAAAACAAAACAATGTAATTCCGTGTCTATGTGATCATGTGAAGGCCTACAAAGCGGTCATCTCATGAAGCATTTGATACACATCTATTGATGCATCTCGCACACACTGTATCCACAGTACAAACAAAAGTAGTCATCAAAAAATGGATGCACTGCTCGTGGAGTAAATGAGACGGCAAAGGAAATTGCTGGTTTCTACAAAGCTTATGCCAGTTTTTGGAAAATAGGACCGTACTGCATTCTGAAAACCAGTTTAACCATGCCAGCACAATGAAAAAGAGGGTGTTGGATTTGGAAATGCAACATGACTGCCCCATCTATATTTAGAAGGGGTATAAAATATAACTAAATAAACTATTTTATCCCATATAGACCCAAACTTCCACTGGTGACCAAGACCATCTACTGATCTAAACTGTTTAATCCAGGTTAATCCACTAATCCTGTCAATACATGTAAATAATTGGTGTAAAATACAGTTTGTCGTCTTTTCATGGTCATCAGATATGACTCATTTGGACGTTCAGAGGCTCCGTAATCCATGTATCATTCGTTCATTAGTTTTTCAATTTAAAACCAAAAATCAAATTCATTTTCAAAACCAGAATGAAAAACTGATAATGGTTCATTTTTCCATTTTCCAATTTTGTGCTCAAAGGAAAAATGGAAAAAAAAAACGGATAACGACTGTTTCATTCGATTTTGCTATTTTCAATATAGTTGGGGTGTCTGACCAGGAAGTAGTCGTTACTAGGGAAAAAATAAACAAATGGAATCATGGCCGGACTGGAGTGTGATGGTCTGAGTACAAAAACTGAACCCACATGCAAGACCCAGACGTAAAAGTTCCCAGTGTTTATTAAACACGCAGTTAACTGACAATTCTCTGATTGTGATATTGAACAGAATCTTGAGAACACAGAGTCCCAGGTTCTTCTCAAGGTTAGTGAACCGGACCAGAGACGAAAACCCACAGTCAGGACCAGTAAAATACGTCGGGAGTCCGACAAGGGCAGGGGTGTCCAAACTTGTTTTCAAGAGGGCCAGATCTGATAATGTGGACATTGCCAGGGGCCAGTGGTCCCTTCAGACATTTTTTAAACAGTAAAAATTACATATAAATGCGCTGTTCTACAACAATTTTATTTTCATTGTCACAATATAATTTTTTTAAATGGCAATGTAACCAAATCTAAGCCACTCAGGTGTGAACAAATAAAAAAAAACAAAAAAAACAATTCTGCCTTCCTTTCACATCTGGAGTCAGATAACATAGAACAAACTGTATAGCGTATCTTAAACATCCAAGTTGATAAAAATCTTAACCCCACATTCATTTTAAACATGACTTATATGAGTAATCATTACTCATATATTACTCAGTAATGTAAAGTCTGTTAACGTTTAAGATGAAAACATATGACTCTTACTCTTTGAAAAAAACATTCAGAAAGTAATATTTTGTGTCACATCTACAACTACATAACACCAGCAGTTATAGGCAACTAACCTGGCAACTTGGTAACCTGCCTTGGTGGCGAACTCATTGAACTCCCAGGTTCACATGAAGAGTCACTGTTGTGAGTTTAAAGCAGCTTGAATTTGCTTCACTTTTTCGGAACGCTCACTCCCTGCTAGCTTGCCGTATGCGTTAGCATGTTTTGTCTGCTCGTGTCTCTTTACATTGAATTCCTTAAACAAGGCAACAGTCTCTTGACAAATTAGGCAAACATAATTGCCTCAATTTTCAGTGAAAAAAAATTGTAATTCCCATCTCTCCTGGAAGCAGCGGCCCTCACTGTCAACTTTTGTTTTTTTATTTACAGGCGCCGTGGTTTGAAATTAGTGAAAAAGGGTTCACGGTAAGGTCACAGAGCCAGATAGAGTTAGAGTGGTGCTGCCACCATTAGGTGAAAGGAGAAACTGCATTTTGAACCTTTTATGATTCATGTACTCGGTTCAACAGTCCAAGCGGGCCATAAATAATATAATATAAAACCCAAGCTGTGGGCCGTATAAAATCTGACCACGGGCCGTGATTGGCCCCCGGGCCGGACTTTGGACATGCCTGGACTAGGGGAAAGCAGAGGGAAGTCAGTAGCAGAACCAGGTCATACATGGGCAGGCAGACGGAAAGGCAAAAGGACATAGGGAACAGGCTAGCTCATGTACCGATAAACAGGTGAATTGGTCGAACACACGTTGAATCGTTGGAGGCTGAGGCACAGACAAGGGTTAGGCAAAAAGTAGGAGTCAGGAAAGGCAAACTGGGTCAAAAACAGACAGACAGAAAGGATCCAAAAAAACGCTGGTAAGTATCTCACGAGGAAAATACGAACTGGCAACAGACAGGGGGAAACACAGGGCTTAAATACACAAGAGGGAGGGAAGACAATGAGACACAGGTGGAACGAATCAGGGCGGGGACAGGTAAATCACACAGGTGACACAGATAAGGGACAGGAAGCAAAGACACCAGACATGACACATGAGGAGAACTTAACAAAATAAAACAGGAAGTGACAGACAAAGACAAACAAGACAGACAAGACCAGAGTAACGTCTGGTGGCAGACGTGACATGGAGGAATATTTGGCTATAATTAAGCAGCTGTTTGATACGTACGGAAGTGTATTGCATTCACACAAAAAAAATAAATTCGGCTCTGTTTTTCTGAATTAACAAGATAATTTTCTCGTTAATTCAGAAAAACAGAGCCAAATTTAATTTTTTTCAGAAAACAGTATCTCATTCATTCAGAAAAAGAGCCAAATTTATTTTTTTTGTGTGAATGATATATGCTTCCGTATCAAACAGCTGCTTAATTATAGCCAAACATTTTCATGATTCCGTTTGTTTATTTTTCCCTAGTAACGACTACTTCCGGGTCAGACAACTGAAATATACTGAAAATAGCAAAATCGGATGAAACGGTTGTTATCCGTTTTTTCCATGTTTCATTTGAGCACAAAATCAGGAAATGGAAAAACGAACCGTTATCCGTTTTTCATTCTTCTTTTGAAAGTGAAAAACAAAAAAAAAGAGTCGTTTTTTTGTTTTTTCATTTTTGGTTTTAAATCGAAAAACGAATGAACAAATGATACATGGATTCTCTGTAGTTTCCATGGAAACACCGTCATCTTCTACAAAATTGATTCACCAGTAACATAACATTTGTCTACATCTGGTTTGAATTTTTAGCCCCCATGTCCTGTTTTTAGGGACCAGTTTCATAGAAGCCCGCTCCAACTTTTCAACAAAAGGCGACCGTGCTTTTGCAATTCTGGCCCCAACCCTCTGGAATAGTCTTCCCCATCACATCAGATCATCAGATTCTATAGACACCTTCAAGCGACTCTTAAAAACTCACTTTTATAAACAAGCATTTCATTAAATCTCTTCTGTTTACACCCCAGTGAATTCATGTTACTGACTTGACTTCTTCCCTGGAGTCTCTGTGCTTTATCACCTCACAGGATTTCCCAGGATCATCACCGGTTTTTCCCTGGATCTTCAAAGGTTTTCCTAAGATCATCTCTGGACCTGCTGCTGTGGTCCTGCCTCTCTCCACCTTTATCATCATCACTCACTTATCCATATAGTTATGATAGTGTTTATTATACTGTTCTATACATGTTCTAGTTCAGTTATCTGTGCATGTGTCTCCCCCTACCTCCCCCTCTCCCCTACTCTCTCTATCTCTATCACTCTCTCTTTTCTCATCCTTTACTTTTTCGCTCTAACCCCAACTGGCCAAGGCAGACGGCCATCCTTCAGGAGTCTGGGTCTGCTTGAGGTTTCTGCTGTTAAAGGGAAGTTTTTCCTCGCCACTGTCACCAGTCATAAGTGTTTGCTCCTGGAGGATTCTGTTTGGTTTCTGTAAATTGGCTTAAAATTTGATTTGATTTGATCTTTCTCCCCTTTATGTGAAGCACTTTGTAACATGTTGTTTTTAAAAGTGCTATATAAATAAAGCTTTACTTACTTAGGGTACGTTTACACGGCAACACTCCGCAAAGATTTTTCCTTTGCGTTATAAAATCCTTCCCCGTTAAGACGAAGCCGCTATGATAACGATCTGCGTTAACATGAGTCCGCGAGAACGGCTGAATACGCTGTAGTGGCCATGCCAGACCAGTAGCTGGCGATGTAGAGCTGTAGTGAAACAGTGGCGGTAAAACACGCGCCTGCGCACAAACGATTTCCAGTTTAGACAGCCTTTAAATGAGGAGAAGAAGAAGAAGACGAGGCGGACAACGCTATTTACAAACAACAATGGCGAGTGGTCATACAAAGATGCAGGACTTCTTTGTCTGGACAGACGAGCTGAGCACAGTTAGCAGCACGTATGTTGTTCTGAAACCGGCCATTGTTGTTGTGGTTGTTCCTTCTTTTTCTGCAGCTTTATTGTGTCATAGAGGCTGGCAAACCAGCTTGGAGGTGCATTACCGCCACCAACTGGCCTGGAGTGGGTTAACTGGCGGTTCTTGGCTGCGCAAGCATGCGGTGACGTCATATTTTACCCTGGAACGCTCCGATTCGCGTTAACACAGAGCTGAAATGCAGAGCGTATCGATAACATCCCACCCTGGACTCTGGTATCAAAAGTTTCTGGATTCAGGCGCTCTAGGCACCGTTTCCATGTTAACAGAAGGCTAATCCGCGATGAAATCTTCCCGGAGTCGACTGAATCCTACGCTGTGTAAACGGCCCCCTTACATACCAAGACAACCGTAACAAGTAAAAACATATGGATAACATCACTGAATAGTACATGATGAGGCTAATGTGCAGTGTTTTTCAACCCTGGGGTCGTGACCCCACACGGGGTCGCCTGAAATTTCTAGTAATTGATAAAAAAACAAAAAACAAAAAAACTAATAACTATTTTTTAATGGTTCAATATATATTTCATTATAATTAAAACACCACACACTTCCTGATAAAATCAAATTCAAATAAAATGCAGGATATAATATCTGAGAGGGCATATGTTGATTGATCCAATCATGTGACCACATGCTCATAGTTTGAGTTATTGTTTGTTTAGTATTAATTGTCAGCCTTGTAAATCCAAGCTGGACTGACTGTACATATTCTGAGCAAGGAAAATAAAATTCTCACTTTGTGCAGTAATCTACACCTGGATTTACTGCCTCTGTCCATGATAATATACATTATATAGACTAAATGTGGTCTAAAATTAACCTTTATTTGCAACATAGTATAGCAAACTATTACATGATCAAAAACAAATTCCTTTTATTAAAAAAAAAGTCTCCGTTTTGATGTCTGGGGTCGCCAGAAATTTGTGATGTTAAAATGGGGTCATGAGACACAAAGGTTGGAAAACCACTGCTATAGTGCAATATTGAGCTGAAACAGGTTTAGTTTTGCTTCTATCGTATCAAAGCTCATCACTCTTCAGTATATCTAGTATTTGGATAGCCAGCACTTGATCATTTAAAAACCAATTCATTTAGAGCCTCTTTCTCTGTCTCATTTGTTTTACCTTGGAGGCATCCACATTTTAATCATCATTACCATGATCGTAATTACCATTCACATCATCATAATCCTAAAGACATTAAACAAGCTGCTGCTAATTTCTCATGACAAAGAGCTTGGGCGCATTCATGGACTACACTCTGTTGCTTTAAATTGCTTTCCAATCCCAAACACTCGCTGAAGTCCCAAATGAGGTTGGCACCGAGAACTGACAGACCTTTTACCCAGCCTATTAGAATTCATATTAAAAAAAAAAAAAAAAAAAAAGACCACAGTTTAATCAGTCATCATTTTGACATGTTTTAATTTAAAGAAAAAATGTATTACAGAAATGGACAATATTAAAAGTTTTGTGCCAAATAAGCACAAATGTCAATGTTTGATAAATTTAGTATCAATTGGATTTGCAAACTGGATTTTAAATTAATGTTTGAGGTGTTGCAAAATTGTCCGTAAGGGTTTAATTAATGGCTTGTTGAGCAGCTTTTTTTTTTTTTTTTTGCTGAAACTCCCAAGTCAAAGTTTATGACACACATTAGAACTTTGCAACTTTTTCCAGTTAAAATTCATTGGAAATACTGTGAGTCTCAAAGTATATAGTTTAATTTGCCTTCCTCTAATAAACAAGCTACAATATTCTTAAACCGTTTCTCTGAGTTTCAAAATTATCGCAAACTTTTTCAATTCCCCCCAGCCTCTCTTTAGAATGTCACTGCTCCAGGTTTTACTCAGCCAAGTTATATATCAAGGATCTGTTTGGAACAGGTTTGGAAAATAAATGTAGACTTTGTTCCTTATAAATTTGGCCACTGGGCTCTTTTGCTAATGGAGCCCATGGAACTCTATAAGACGTCCTGGAAGAACAATGACTGTGCTTCAAATAGACCTGACTGCTGTCTGTTAGAATCAGTTTTGGTGGTACGCCAAAGACGAAATTAACCCTTAAAGACCCAACAGCAACTGGCAACCAAACCATCTACTGATCTAAAATATTGAGTAACTACTGATCCACTAATCCTATCAATACATGTAAAATAATTGGTGTAAAATACAGTTTGTCGTCCTTTCACGGTCATCAGATATGACCCATTGGACATTCAGAGGCTCTGTAGTTACCGTGGAAACACCGTCATCTTCTACAACATGATTCACCAGTAAAACCTATGGAGTTGGATCAATGACAGTGGATGGAGACACTTGTTTTTATGTTCAGTTAAGGATATATTTTGCTGTTTCTGATATAACAACCCTCATTCTAATCAAATTAATCTAAGTTTCTATGAACATCGACATGATCAGTAAATTAAATACAGGAAAATACATGATTTTTATTGAAAAAACACACAGTACAGAGGATAATATTATAGGGTGCCTCTATGAAACTGGTCCCTAAAAACAGGACATGGGGCTAAAAAAATGAATGAATGAATGAATGAAATCTTAATTTGAACATGTAAACAGTGGAAAAAAAAAAAAAAAAAAGGCAAAAATCAACCAGCAAAATATAAGTACTGGTACATAAATGATTGATAAGCAAACAAACCAAAAAAAATAAATAAATAATAATAATAATAATAATAATAATAATAATAACAATAATAACAATAATAATAATAATAATAATAATAATAATAATAATAATAATAATAATAATAATAATAATAAAACAAATGAAATAGAATTATACATACTCGAAAAGGATTTGGAAGAAGTAAAAACTTATATACTCCTACCCCAATATTTTGTATGAATATCAATATACCCCTTTGGTGGGCCGGTTTTGGCCCCTGGGCCACATGTTTGACACCTGTGACATAAAGCAAAGAGTTACTGCAGGCAAATTTAAGGTAATTTATCCACTGTTGTCTATAAAGTTGGAGTAATTTTTGGTTTCCAACACCTTCTTCTTTTTCTTCCTATTTATACACATCAGTATTCACCTTTGACCAAGAGAAATGATTACATTCTGAGTCCTAGTTAGACTTTATCAAGAATAAATCACATTTTCACAATCATTTCATGAGAAGGGTTAGTTTTTTTTCAACTTTATGAACAATAGTGTACATTTTTGTCTATTGTGATTGATTTTATATCTGTACAGCACTTTGATTGAAAGCGCTTTACAAATAAATAATAATAATAATAATAATAATAATAATAATAATAATAATTATTATTATTATTATTATTAAGAAAATCACATAATCTGTCAAAATTTTGATATGTTAATGTTTACAACTAATACAGGTATACATAAATAGGTAAAAAAAAAAAAAAACATGTCAGGGAGAAATATATACCTATTTTCTCTGTGCAACATTATTGTGAAACATGGAATCACTCCCCCTGTCATGGAACTAGAGGAGTTCTATGAAGTCTGCATCCAGTGCCTCTGGGATCCTGAAGAAACATCAGTTCAAACTAAATTTGGCAGCTTCGAAAGATGTTGATTTATGGTGCCCCTCTTGCCCTCTGCACCTCTATCTGTCTTCACCATCAGGCTGCATTTGCAAAGTTTGTAGTCAATATGGAGTGTCAACCACCCGTGCACTCATTTTTTTTTTTTTTTTTTCTTTCGAAGCCAAATCTGTGAGGTGGAGGACCCCCTGCAGAAAACAGATACCAGTGTTTTAGACCTAATCATTTGTTTTTCTGCATTTTAAATACCTAAGACAGATAGTTTTTGTTGTTTTTATAGATTACTTACAAGTCAGGGTTTTCTCAAACAAGCATAGATGAGATGGAAATGTACTAGTCATAGAAATAATAATAATAATAATAAAAAAAAAAGAACAAAACAATTCTCTGGGCGGATTCCTGCAGAAGCATTGGCCTGTGGTATTTCAACACAGCATGTACTATAATCAAAACAGATGCTGTTAGGCTAAACAGATATACTTCTCAACAGTAATGAAAAACCAGCTCATCCGTGCCTTTAAAGGTTTTACCGTAAACGATGATCGATGTGCCTTGCATCTTTAACAAGGTATGCTAATGCCCCTGAAGGCTATTATTTAACAGTATGTTGACGGTTTTACAGTGTATATTTCTGCAAGTTGCCAAGGTCGTTGCATAAGAGTTAACTAAGCAAATGCGTGACTTTCTGAATGGCATCTGGAATAATGTTTAAGCTTTTCTAATCAAGTCAACCCTTTAAAATGTCATGGCATGTGAACGTTTCTATTTAACCCATAACGCCAAACGTATCATATTTGATATATGAGTTTTGAAGCCCTCTTCATGATCAGTGTGATATTTTTTTAAATTGAAAACCCTGATGTATACAATTAGATACATGCAATACACAGATAATCCACCAGGGGGGAGGAATTCGATCACCAGAAGCCTTTCCAGTGACGCTACAAGATTGTCTTTAACCCTGTATAGCCTGAACCATTAAATCATTGACAGAAAATTTCAGTTCTTTGGAACTGGAGCCTTTATTGGTCCTTCTGAACAAGCAAACTTTTTTTTTAATGTCAATTTCCATGTATGAGTTTCAATTTTTGTATCATATTTAGTACATCGGGTCTCAATGCTTAAATATTATTATTTTTGAACAAGGAAAACATCCAATCCAACTTTATTTGTGAGGCACTTTAAAACAACCGCAGTGGACCAAAGTGCTGTACAGAAGAATAATTAAAACCAAAATACAGAAATAGATTTAAAGACATAGAAACTGTACAAAAAAAAAGAAAAAAAGTGCTATACAGAAGAATAAATAAAACTCAATAAAAGAATAAAATGCAAGAATAGATTAAAAAGCCATACAATTAAATACAACAAAAAATAATAAGTAAATAGGTAAATAAGAACAATAACCACTATCAAATAAAAACAATAGAATTAATATAGTACCTTCAAACATCTCACATGGTTTCAAAAGCCAAGGAGAAAAGATGGAGAAATGATCCATGTATGAGTTTCAATTTTGTATCATATTTGGTACATCAGGTCTCAATGCTCAAATATTATTATTTTTGAACAAACAAAAACATAATATTACAAACATAATATAGCACAGACATTTTTAACAAATGAGTAGTTCTTTTTCAAAACTGACAAAGTTCTGCCTCCTTCCTCATTAATGACAATCTTGTAGTGTCACTGGAAAGGCCTCTGGTGAACGAATTCCTCCTCCCTGGTGGATAATAATAATAATAATAATAATAATAATAATAATAATAATAATACATTTTATTTGTAGACGCCTTTCAGGACACTCAAGGTCACCGTTCAAAGTTGTTAAAAATAATAAAACACAATTAAAATTACTTATATACATATATAAAACACATAGGTACATAAAATGGCAGTAGATAAAAGTGAAATAATGGAATTGAGTAGGCCTGTCTGAATAAATAAGTCTTAAGCTGGGATTTGAAAGTGGTAATAGAATCACAGTTTTTTATGTGTTCTGGGAGGGCATTCCTGAGGCGGGGAGCTGAGCGGCTGAAAGCTCTGGACCCCATGGTAGTCAAGCGGGCAGGTGGGAGGGTGAGTTGGACAGATGAAGATGACCTGAGATGCGGGTGGGAATGTTATGTTGAGGAGGTTCCTGAGGTACTGAGGGGCAAGGTGGTTTATGGCCTTGAAGGTAAGAAGTAGCATTTATATATGATGCGAGATTTAACAGGAAGCCAGTGGAGTTGTTGCAGGACAGTTGTTATGTGACTCATGGATGGGGTTCTAGTGATGATACGTGCGGCAGAGGTTTGAACCAGTTGCAGTTTTATGAAGAGATTTGTCCGGTAAACCAAATAAAATGGAGTTGCAGTATCTAGACGGGATGTGACTGGGCTACGGACTAGAATTGCAGTATTGTAGGGGAGAGGGATGGACGGAGACGGGAGATATTGCGTCGTGGAAATAGGCTAAACGGGTGATGTTATTAATATGAGATTGGAATGAGAGGGTGTATCAAGGATGACACCAAGGACTCTTAACCTGTGTATTGCATGTATCTAATTGTCTACATAAGGTTTTTAAAGAAAAAAAAATATCACACTGATCATGTAGAGGGCTTCAAAATCATGTATCAAATATGATACATTTGGTGTTATAGGGTTATGAGGAAGGAGGCAATTTTCCCAGTTTTGAATACCAGTTTGTTAGACAGGTTTGTGTTATATTATGTTCTACAACCACTGTCATCTATCAAACTTAGGGCTGCACAGTTATTTGATTTTAAATAGAAATTGGATTATTTAATTAGGACAATTTTTAACCCTATAATGCCAAACGTATCATATTTGATACATAAGTTTTGAAGCCCTCTACATGATCAGTGTGATATTTTTTTTCTTGAAAATCCTGGTGTATACAATTAGATACATGCAATGCACAGATAATCCACCAGGGGGGAGAATTCATTCACCAGAGACCTTTCCAGTGACACTACAAGACTGTCATTAATGAGGAAGGAGGCAGAACTTTGCCAGTTTTGAAAAGGAATTACCAATTTGTTAGACCTGTTTGTGTTATGTTTTGTTTGTTAAAGAATAATAATATTTGAGCATTGAGACCTGATGTATCAAATATGATACAAAATTGAAACTCATACATGGAAATTGATATTTCAAAAATGTTTTGGGGGGTGTTCCGAACCATTAAAGGCTCCAGTTTCAAAGACGTGGAATTTTCTATCAATAATTTGATGATTCGGGCTTTACAGGGTTCAATACTTACAGTAAATTCTGAGATCTATTCAAAAACTTCCTTCAGTGCTTGTTTTAGACTCACAAGCTCAAATGAAGTACATAATCCAAAGCAGCCTGGTCCAGGTGTTCTGTTGATGTGACTGTTCTGTGGATTGTTTTGAATGTTCTGAAGCAGGTTGTCCCTGTCCGTTGCACAATGATTACCCACATGCGTATTCATCATGAATAATGTTGAATGAAGTTTAACCTTTCCCCCTGCTTTTCTGCAAATTTCAATGTTCTTTTCCAGCTTTCTTGTAGTGTTACTATCGACTGAATGTTTCAGAGCACATACCAAATTCATGCTTCTCGAACTGTGATTTAAGCAAATGAATTACTGTCCGGACTCGTCTTGAAAATTGATGTTCCCAAAGATTCTATAAAATAGGAATGTGGTGAATATACCGTCGTTTGGAGAATGTAGGGAAGCTTAGCGTAAAACAAATAATTAATGGATTGAATCTGGGGGGGTTTGGCTTGGTTTTAGATTTGCAGCGATGTGAGTAATGTTGTGGCACCTGCGTAAAATCTTACGTCGACTGCCAAATGTATCAGTATCAGCACTGACTACGAGCACAGCCTTGGCAGGAAAAGCATTGCATATTGGATTACCAGATAAACATACCCTTGGTGGTGCTTTACTGTAAATGGTTGTGCTTAAATGCAGAATTAAACTAGCTGTGACCCAACAAATTGTGCTATTGCTATATCTATTTTAACTAGAGGTACAAAATTACAGCATATAGAGCATATTTTCCCTCAAATAGTGACCAGTGTTTCAGTTATTTTATCTGCAGAAGGTTAGTGACAGGCTTTTATTTCCAATTCATTTGTCATATTTTTGTATGATCCCTTGTTTGGATCAATTTCATTTTATCTTAAAGGTGTTAAAGGTTTTACATTGCACTGTTAATATAGTCAGGACCATAAATATTTAGACAGTGACACAAATTTAGTAATTTTGCCCTGTAGATCATCACAGTGGATTAGAATGGAGGAATCAAGATGTGATTCAATTGTGGGCTTTTAGCTACGGCAACTGGAGATGGCTCTGATAAAGACGTAGAAAAGCATCAGCAGGGATGTAACTCAGCGTTTGGTGATGTTAACTGGGTCCAGATTTCAAGCAGGCATTAAAAGCAAAAGATAAAATGATGCTCATATTTGTAACAATGTTATACGGAAGGAGGGCCTACCAATGGAGGGATTAAAATGGTTGTGATTCCTAAATGGTTAATGCAGTTTGTTTGTTACACTCCTTGAATTAAGGCTGAAGTCACACTTCAATCGCATTTTGATTAGGGCTGGGTATCATGGCCAATTTCCTTAATCGATTCGATTCATAAGGTTCTGAATCGATTAATTGAAATTCAATTCGATTTGATTCGGTATTAATTGATTGATTCAGATTCATTTAGTGATGCCAAAGTACAATTTTGAGTTGTAACTTGATTATTTGACGACTGCAGCCATGCAACACAGAATCAGTACAGGGTGGGGAAGCAAAATTTACACTATTTTGAGGCAGGGATTGAAAGACAGTGTATGACCAATTAGTTTATTGAAAGTCATGAGAATTTATTTGCCACAAGAAAATTGACATAATAGAAAATGTTTTTATTCTATGTGTCCTCCTTCTTTCTCAATCACTGCCTTCACACGCTTCCTGAAACTTGCGCAAGTGTTCCTCAAATATTCGGGTGACAACTTCTCCCATTCTTCTTTAGTAGTACCTAGTATCTTCCAGACTTTCTCGTAATAGTTTTGCTCATAGTCATTCTCTTCTTTCCATTATAAACAGTCTTTATGGACACTCCAACTATTTTGAAATCTCCTTTGGTGTGACGAGTGCATTCAGCAAATCACACACTCTTGACGTTTGCTTTCCTGATTACTCATATGGGCAAAAGTTTCTGAAAAGGTATGGATAATAGTGTTAGGTATGAATGACATCATATATGTTTGGTTTCAAAACAATTGACGTAGTGCCTGCTGAGAAAAAACATCTAAATGTTCAATGTAAATTTTGCTTCCCCACCCTGTATTGCTATTAGAAAGGAAATAAAAATGACATTTCAGCAGTAAATCGCTGAATCTGCTCTGAAATAACAACAGGACAAACATGTCCATGTTTCTACAGTGGATCAGAACGGACTTCTTCATCATCTTATTCTGTTTTATACCTGGTGCTTCCAGCCTTAAGCCACATTACTATCACCCTGGGGCACTGACACCAATTTGGCCCCCTGAAAGAGACTCCTGGTACAAGAAACTCACTGGAGGGGGAGGGTGGGCGGAGCTTCGTGATTTCCGCTTTGCTATTCCTCTAACTCTGCCCTCAGCCACAGGTGATCGAAGTTAATATTTCAAGAACGACTGGCTTCAGCGACTCACCTCCGCCGGCCATTTTCTCCGCAATGCGTGTTTGAGTTTGAGGCCGTAGGAGGATCTCCCGTAGAGGGGTTTTCCCCACCCTTCCTCCGCAATCCCCCCGCGCCAGAACCGTCACGAGCATGACCAAGATGCCCCTCCGCGAGGGGCTTCGTGAGACGGAGCCGGCCACACTGCCGCGTCGGAGGTTTCTGGGTCATGTACTCGCAGTCCTCCTCTGAAAAATCGATCTCATCCACCATTAATTGATTACGCAAAATTTAAAAGAAATCAATCCAGAATCGATCTTTTTACCCAGCCCTAATTTTGATAGCTTTATTTCAGATCTTCAGTGGTGGTATACAGAGGCAACATTACAAAACTGGTGTTATTGTCCCAACACTGAACCAGACTGTATACTCAAAACTACTTCTAGCATGAAAATCAGTCATGTCTTATCAGTTCTTTTGTTGGTATAAAACATTTGTACTTTCAAGGCTCCCATTTAGCATGTAGAGTGTGAAGCTTATGGGTAATTTTATGTATATAGAAATACCGTACTACACCGTACCGTCTTCTTCTGCTTATCCGGGTCTGGGTCGCAGGGGCAGCAGCCTCAGCAGAGGAGACCAGACCACCCTCTCCCTACCCACTTCCACCAGCTCCTCCAGGGGAATCCCGAGGCACTCCCAGACCAGCCGAGAGAAATAATCCCTCTAGCGTAACCTGGGTCAGGCCCGAGGTCTCCTCCTGGATGGACATGCTCAAAACACCTCCCCAGGGAGGCGTCCAGGAGGCATCCTCACTAGATACCCGAACCACCTAAACTGGCTCCTCTGAATGTGGAGGAGCAGCTGCTGTACTCCGAGTCCCTCCTGGATGTCCGAGCTCCTCCCCGTATCTCTAAGGCTGAGCCCGGCCACCCTGCGAAGGAAACTCATTTCAGTTGCTTGTACTCGCGTCCTCATTCTTTCGGTCATTACCCAGAGCTCATGACCATAGGTGAGGGTCGGAACACAGATCGACCGGTAAATCCAGAGCTTCGCCTTTCGACTTAACTTGCTCTTCCCACAACAGATCGGTTTAGCGTCCTCATCACTACAGACGCCGCCACATATAGAGACACATGACCATAAAAATCTGATTACTGTGAGTAACTAGATAATTGTAATAATCAGATCGGACACATTTACATTCACTTAAGAAGTGCAATAATCGACAACCTTAGTTTAGACGCTCCAGTTCATTATCGTATTTTTTTTCAGAGTTTGTACATACTGTATGTGGTGATGGTAGAATCAAACTTCCTGTAGTCTTAAGCTTACATTTGATGACGTAACTTCCATTTTCTGCGATCTTAACTGTGTTTACACATGTGCAAACATAAAAAAATGAAATAAATCAGATTAACCTGTATACATGCAGGAAGACATGGGAGTATAGGGGAGATATCCATGTTTGTTAATACAATTTTCATTATCTCAAAACAGATAAGATTATCCTGTTTACATGATCCCTTGGATAATCTGATAACTCTAGAAATCGGATAGTGATCGGAGTATTGGTGTGCATGGAAACAGGCTCGCTTAACACAATTGAGCAGTCCAGAAAAACAGTGTTAGACATGATTATACTGTTGAGATCATTAAATTAACATATAAATGCCTGAATACTGGACTGTCCTACATGTTATACAGACTACAGGTTCATCTGTCCTTGTTTTTATCCTTTATTTGTTTTGTGTTGACTACATCTCCATTCATTACAAACACATAGATAACACTTAGTTCATGTACATTTTTAGTGACATCAGCAGTTCGTTGCATGCATTTATATACATTTAAGTCAGTGGTTCCCAACCTTTTTTTAGCTTGTGACCCCATTTTAACATCACAAATTTCTGGTGAACCCCAGACATTCAAAACAGAGACATTTATTTTGCAAAAATTAATTTGTTTTTGATTATGTAATAGTTTGCTGTACTATGTTGCAAATAAATGTTAATTTTAGGCAACATTTCGTCTATATAATGTATATTATTATGGACGGAGGGAGTAAATCCAGGTGTAGATTACAGCACAAAGTGGGAATGTAATTTTTTTTGGTCAGGATATGTACAGTCAGTCCAGCTTGGATTTACAAGGCTGACAATTAATACTGAACAAACAAGAACTCAAACTATGAATTATGAAAGAGCTGCAGCATCTGAAACTGACCACAATGAACATTTGACAGATAAACAGAACCACAGTGCTTCAGTTTCAGCTTCAGTTTGTCATGTCTGTTATGGATTGGGATTGTCTCTCTAAACTCACCATATTTTTTATTAGTAAGTTTTTATTTTTGTTTTTATCAATTTCTAGAAATTTCAGGCGACCCCATTTGAATTCCAGGCGACCCCACGTAGGGTCCCGACCCCAAGGTTGAAAACACTGACTTAAGTTCAATATCACCTTAGGTAAACTCATTGTTTTCTGTGCTCATGGCCATGGATTATATAGATAATACGACCATCAGATGTCCATGTTGGTCAGTATATCTAGTGGTAATTGGATTTTTTTTTTTCAGAAACAAAAGAAAAACTAGTGGTTAATTGATTTTCATTTTAAAATACAAGAATTAAATTTTAATTTCATGGCATTTTTCTTTTTCAGTGTCAAAACAGATAAACCAAACTTTAAAAAAATGGACTGATTTTCATTTTACTACCTGACAGAAATGGAAAAACGAACCAAAAATGCCCTTTTTTTAATTTTCTGAGACTGGATGTTGTCATTTTCAAGGAAAGCGCGCTAATGCCTAGGTCACCAAGATTCTTACAAACGATGGGTTTGTACGAATTTTCCAGTTTGTACGAAATTTGGAGTTCGAAGACATTTGTGGAGGAAGTATGTCTATGATGTGCCCATTTCTGTCAGGTAGGAACTTTCTTTTTTGTTATTACAAAGAGAAAACCAAAATCAGTCATTTTTTTTTAAGTTTGGTTTGTCTGTTTTGACACTGAAAAAGAAATTCAATTCTAATTCTTCTATTTTAAAGCAGAAATCAAATAACCATTACTTTTTCTTTGTTTCTAAGAAGAAAATCCAATCACCAAAAGATACACTGACCCATCTTCTGACAGTGTTTTCAGATTTCTTTCTGTTCTGTATTCACTCTGTTCACTCCACTGTTTTTGAGTTCAATTTCTAGACTAAAATAACATGATGCTGCCCACTAAAACATGTCAGATCAACAATTTGATTACAAAATTAAGCCCAATAACAGCTGTGTGAATTAGAAAACTGGCGGGGAATAACAAAATGACCCCTCGGTGCAACATGGCAGTACTCTGCTATCATAAACTGCACCAAAACGCTCAACATACCAACAATTTAGCTCAACCAGAGGGCAACTTCAGAACAGCTGCAGGGTCGTAAAAAGTGTACAGTATTTTGCTGTGGTTTTGTGGTGCTTAAATTTGGCAGTAAAGACAACAGGGGATGATCTGGACTCATTTTCAGTCATTATGACTTTATGTCTTCTGTAGCAACAAAACAAGAAGTTATGTACCCTCCTGCAGGTTAAAATGAACTTACCAAATGCTTTTAGTGCAGACAGACTCCAAATAATCACTACACTGGGAACATTAATGCTACAAATGACCCATGATGCAATGCATTATCAGTTGAAAATGAATTTGATATTGTCCACACACAATTTCAGTGCTGTGAATAACTTCTGCAAAGCTTATTACCTTTTCTCTCTCGATTTGTAGACAATTTTCAGCACATTTTGTTTCTTTTTCTTCATCTTAGGGCGAAGACACACCAACCCGACTGCCGAACATCGCCAGACAAGGTAACCCGACTAATCAGCCAGCTCCCGTCTCCCCAATACTGTCAAAAAAGTGTGAAGAACACACCAAATTGACTACCGACTTGAGTGTACGTTTTGCGCTTGCATGAGGCGTAAACCGGAAAATGACGCAAACTTCTCGCTAGACCAAAACACAGAGCTCGCTGTTGTCAGCAGAGTGTTCAGTAGTCAAGAAGGGTTGTTGTTGTTGTTGTATGTGTTGAACGGATGGTTAGTAATAAGAAGATACTGGCGTTGTCAGCTCTCAGGCTTCCTCTTGTGGAAGAAGAAAGATGTTGCAGGTGAAAACTAAAGAGAAATCGCACTATGAACAATGCTAACAGTGGTCACATCATGGAATGAATGAAGTCCATAGGCAACATTGACCGGCACTCATTCAGATACGATTTGAGCAGCAAATGGGCTATTATAGAAGATAATAACAGTATGAAGTACCTTGGCATGGCTGGATTCACATGGAAACTTCTCATTCACTGATTCACGAGTCAAGGGCTTCTTTCCCCCAATCTGATTGGGTTGACTGAATAATAATAATAGGTAGTGGCTAATTACATATGCTGAATCGGCCAAAAAGACTGGTAACAGCATTAACGACGGCCGATCGCACGAAACACACCAAGCAGATTCATGTCACCGACCTCACCAGACTGCCCGACAATGTCCGACCACCGAAAATCGTATTGGTATGTCTTCGCCTTTAGGTGCAGCGCCAAAGACTTATCGTAATGCAATGGTTCCCAACATTTTTTGGCTCGTGACCCCATTTTAACATCACAAATTTCTGGTGACCCTAAATATTCAAAATGGAGACTTTTTTTTTTGCTAAATTAGTTGGTTTTTGATCATGTAATAGTTTTCTATACTATGTTGCAAACTAGAAAAGCACTCGGAGAGCGCAGACCTCCGCCAAGCGCAAAAATTCCCCACATAATCGGTGATACAAATCCTACATTTATTTTTTAAAAAGATCCGGATCAGTCTTTGCGATTTGATAGAACACTTATATAAATTGTGATAAAATCCGCAATCTGGATCAGATCTTGTCAGTCTTTGCCATTTGATAGAACACCCCATTGTAAATCCCTGAGTCAAATTGCAGAGATTTGCACAATTCCCCCATATTGTGATTTCCACCATAAATATTAGTCCCATATTTATTTTACCTAGATTTTAAGATTCCTTGACCATGAAAACATACCATTAGCAACTGGATTCATAATTATATCCTTATTAGTTCAGTAGTTATTCACGAAAATCACATTTCTCGTAATGGCGGTTTTCTTCTGGATCTAGCTCCTTAAGTATTAAAGCTACATGAAATCCGGTGGCATACTCCCGATGCGGAACTGACTGAGCTACACGATGGCGCTTGTCAGAAATTTCTACCTTTAATATTAAAGGCACAGTAGGCCAAAAAGTAAGGGCACCCCCATTTTTTATAGAAATTGAGATAAAATCCGCCTTCTGGATCAGATCTGGATCAGCCTTTGAAATGTGATAGAGGACCCCATTGTCAATTTCTGAGTTAAATTTCATGAGTTTTGGTCAATAATTAAGCGAGATATTGGGAAACGAAATTTTGGCCCCATTTACCACAATGTTAACGAAAATTTCAAAGTGATCCAGAATCCAGGATTTCTTCCGGATCACCCCCAAAAGTTAATCATTTCTTCCTTATCCCATTTCCAACAAACCCTGAAAATTTCATCAAAATCTGTCCATAACTTTTTGAGTTATGTTGCACACTAACGGACAGACAAACAGACAAACAAACAAACCCTGGCAAAAACATAACCTCCTTGGCGGAGGTAATAATCACTAATTTTAGGTGATATTTCGTCTATATAATGTATTATTATGGATGGAGGCAGTAAATCCAGGTGTAGATTACTGCACAAAGTGAGAATTTGATTTTCCTTGGTCAGGATATGTACAGTCAGTCCAGTTTGGATTTACAAGGCTGACAATTAATACTGAACAAACAAGAACTGAAAGAGCTGCAGCACCTGAAACCGAACATCATGAACATTTGACAGATAAACAGAACCACAGTGCTTCAGTTTCAGCTTCAGTTTGTCATGTCTTTTATGGATTGGGATTGCCTCTCTCAATTTACCATATATTTTTTATTAGTAAGATTTTATTTTTATCAATTACTAGAAATTTCAGGCGACCCCATTTGAATTCCAGTAAACCCAACATGGGGTCCCAACCCCAAGGTTGAAAAACACTGCCGTAATGGTCGGAAAAAACCTATTTGTAATCCTTGGCAGCTTCTCTATCACTCATTGTTGATGATTGCAGAATGACATATGAGTGACTCTATAAACAGATGTTCTTCTATTAATAGTTTTTTTCTTTTTGTTTTTTTTCCCTCCATTATTCAACAGTTCACTGTGTTAGACACCAGAAAGTTGAGTCTCAGTCTATCTTTTATATGAGCTTATGCAGTTGGGTTTTTTTCATCCCATGGTCATTTTTGGATAATAGTGCTTAGTTTAAGAGACAAAGTAACTTTTACCATCTGGGAATTTGATATTTCTCAGAGAAATTAGTATTATGATGGTGAATTAATATGGTTTGGGGGAACCAAACTAAAGTTGTAATTGGATTTCTTTTCCTTTTTCTTCTTATCTTAGACTTATTTTAATTTATTTCTTTATTCACCTATCAGGCACAGACTCCTATTGTCAGCAGGTGCTCTAAAATCCTCAAAAGTCTCAAAAGAAAGTTGGCCCCAGTGGGTCCGGAGACAATTTTCAGGAAATATTAAATGGCTTTACACAGCATCCAATTAGAAGGGTTCTTCTGGTAACAAATGAAAGAAGCATCGCTTGTTGCAAAGCCTGTCCTCTTGTTAAACACGACCCAAAGTGGTAGGAAAACCTCTCTGAAACTCACAGTCATGTACGATTGTCATTCTGCCTTTTTCTTCTTTCTCCTGTGATTGTTTTACTCCGTTTGAGACAGTTAGGATGATGTGCTTTTAAAGTGACTGGAGACTCTTTTTACTTCTCTCATTTCAAAGACACAGCAGACATTGTTAGATTTGCCCATGGCAGCTATCTCATTTTAACACTCAGTATTATCTTTTCTGATCCCTAACAGGCTGTTTGTATTTAGCATAACCAGAGGAGCATCAGACCTTAAACTTGTTTTTTTTCCACTTAATCACACACTTTCCTAACTGTAACTATGTTTATCACGGTTGTAATTGTAAAATGTAATGGCATCTGAAGGTAAAATTTTGGTTATAGGGATAAGTAGAAAAGCACTCGGAGAGCGCAGACCTCCACCAAGGCAGATCAGTCCCCCCCCCCCCATCACCACCAAAATTTAATCATTCATTTCTTGTGCCGGTATCAACATTTTCTGAAAATTTCTTCAAAATCTGTCTATAGGTTTTTGAGTTATCTTGCTAACAGACAAACTAACTAACTAGAAGCATTGGAGAGCGCAGACCTCCGCCAAGGCAGATCAGTGCCAGGCTGTTCATATTTGTTCAGGTTATTCACATTTTATTGTTACAGGATAGTTTGTAAATGTAAATATTTTCACAATTGAATGTTATTTTTTGCACTAAAAACAAAGAAAAAAAAATTAAGTTTTTAATTCTAGATTTTTTTTTGGCTTAATTCAAGATTTTTTTTAACTTAATTAAAGATTTTTTTTGGCTTAATTGAAGATGTTTTGCAAAATTTGAGATTTTTTTTGCTTAATTGAAGATTTTTTTTTTAAATTAATTGAAGTTTTTTTTTTTTGGCTTAATTGAAGATTTTTTTTACTTAATTGAAGATTTTTTTTTTTTTTGTCTTAATTCAAGATTTTTCCTTAAGTCAAGCTAATTGTTTTTTGTTTTTTTTTTGGCTTAATTGAGGATTTTTTTTTTTTTTTACTTAATTGAAGATTTTTTTTTTCTTTTTTTTGCTTAATTCAAAAAAAATTTTTTTTACTTAATTGAAGATTTTTGTTTGTTTTTTTTGGCTTAATTCAAGATTTTTTTTGCAAAATTTGAGATTTTTTTTTACTTAATTGAAGATTTTTTTTTTTTACTTAATTGAAGATTGTTTTTTGTTTGCTTAATTGAAGATTTTTTTTTACTTAATTAAAGATTTTTTTTTGCTTAATTCAAGATTTTTCCTTATGTCAAGCTATTATTTTTTTTTTTTGGCTTAATTGAAGATTTTTTTTTTTTAAGTTAATTGAATTTTTTTTTTTTTGCTTAATTCAAGATTTTTCCTTAAGTCAAGCTAATTTTTTTTTTTTTTTTTTTGGCTTAATTAAAGAATTTTTTTTTTACTTAATTGAAGATTTTTTTTTTTTTTTTTTTGGCTTAAGTGAAGATTTTCCTTAAGTCAAGCTAATTTTTTTTTTTTTTTTTTTTTTGCTTAATTCAATTCAAGACTCTGGAATTTTTGCACTTGGCAAAAACATCCCAGGGGCTAAACTGGACCCTTTGGGGGGGCTGCATTTGGCCCCCGGGCTGCATGTTTGACACCCCTGAGTTGGAATTTCACATTTGGTCCTGTCTTGCACTTCCTGTTTTATTTTGTCCACATCTCTTCCCTCTTGTTTCAGACCCTGACTTCCTCCCTTTGTGCGTTTTCCCTCCAGTGTGATTGTTAGCCCCTCCCCTCATTGTTGTCACCCGTGTGTTCCCCCACCTCATGTACAAATAGTCCTGTCTCCTTTTGTCTTGGGCCAGTTCGTCTGAATCCGTCGGTGTCTTCACGTCAAGCGCCCAACCAGGTTTTTCCATGTTCATCAGGTTTATGCTTCAAGTTTTTCTGTAAGAGTTTTTTGGGCTCATCCTACAGATTTGTTTGTAATTTGATATGTCCTCCTTGAGAGCGCTTTTTGTTCATCACTTTTTCATTATTAAGATACTTTTGTTCAAATCTTCAGTTTTTGTGAGTCGTGCATTTGAGTCCTCTATTTTGTATGTTAAGGACTTCTAACACTGAAATATAAACAGTTTAATTTTCATTCATTGTTTGGAGGAAATGAAAACACAATAACTCTTATTTATGGTGAGGATACACTAATGGAAATGTCATTATGAGTACTATATTTCATCTCTACAATGAAGTTCCCTTAAATGCTCTGGAAGTTACACAGTAAACCTCTAAAATTAACCTCAGTTTAACTATAATATTTTAGATTCTAAATGTAACTGTGATTTTACACATTTTCATCTCCTGGCATATGATAGGAGGAATTAGAAATAGCATGTTTGTTTATTATCATGTTTCCACAGCCTAACTCAAATATTCAAATATAATAATAATAATATAATAATATAATAATATAATAATAATAATATAATTATTATTATTATTATTTTCTAAACTTTGCACTTCATCAGTTATGTGTTTGAATGGCACCTTTTGCTGTTTTGTTGTCAAAACTGAAGTAGAGAGCCACTGATGGTTGATTTCTTTCTTTTTTTTTTTTTTTTTTTTTTTTTTTTTTTTTTTTTTTTTTTTTTTTTTTTTTTCTTTCTTTTTTAGCTGAAGCTATAGATCAGGGGTGTCGAATTCCACATCCGCCTAATATGATCTAAGTGGGCCAGACCATAAGTAATATAACATAGGATAAGACTTTTGAGTGAAAAAGGAAATTCTGTAAAATAAAAAATACTTTAAATATGCTTTAAATATCCTACATCACGTAAAAATACACTTATTATGCTAAAAAATCCTACAATACACCACAAAATACACTTAAATATGCTTAAATATCCTACAATACACGCAAAAAATACTCTTAAATATGCTTAAATATTCTACAATACATGCAAAAATACACTTAAATATGCTTAAATATCCTACAATACACGCAAAAATATGCTTAAATATCTACAATACATGCAAAAATACACTTAATAGCTTATATTCTACAATACACCAAAATACACTTAAATATGCTTAAATATCCAACAATACACGCAAAGATATGCTTAAATATCCTACAATACACGCAAAAATACACTTAGATATGCTCAAAAATCCTACAATACACACAAAGATACAATTAGATATGCTTAAATATCCTAAATACACACAAAAATACACTTAAATTCCGTGATGAAAATGTTTACACTACAAAATTGTACTTAAACATAACATGAACATATGAACAACCTGAAAATGTTTTAGTAAAAAGTACAATGTTAACATATTAGGCCTCAGTTATCATTTTATACATGTGAATCACAGCTTACAGATCACAGTGGATCTACAAATACACCAACATTTAATAACAGTGAGACTATTATTAAATTCCACAAACTTCTCTTATGACATTTCAGATATTCACTTTTTTTTTTTGTAATTTTACATTTTTTACACTAAACAAAGAGACAAATTGCAGTTTTCATTATTTATAGTTTTATGATAGTATTTTACTGGTCTGATCCACTTTAGAATTAATGGACCTAAATTATTTAACATCCTTGATTGTTAATATTTTTAATGTAATTTTTTGTATTTCACAAATTCATCCCAGGGGCCGGATTGAACCCTTTGGTGGTCCGATTTGGCCCCCGGACGCATGTTTGACACCCCTGCTATAAAGTGTATGTGTAATGTTGGCATCGCATAACGCTGCAGTTGCTTTGTCTAAATTCAGTGTGCACATTCACTTTGTTCACTTTTTTTCCAAAGTCTTGATTTTTTTACTTTAAAATATTTATATCCAAAAACCCTCTCATCAGATCTCAGTATGTTGCAGCCATTATCCACCATGCTGCTATGTGATCTCTTGTGAACGTCCTCAGTCTTCTCCGCAGCACTGTGGCCTGTGCGTGGCCTCCCAGCATGTCGGCATGTGTCCTGCCTCTGTTATCTCTGTAGTTATTCATGGCAGCAGGTGCTTTCTCTGACATTTGTGGGCGGGTCTTCAGCCTTTGTCTTCCTAGCCCTGGGGAGCGCACCAACCATGACTCGCTGCACCTGATCCCCTGTATGGCATTTGCATTTGGCCATTACTCTCCCACTCTCCCCTGGTGTCGCTGCACCGGTGCAGACGCTGATTATGTAAACCGAAGGCTGGGACTATTAGCATGCAGAAAAGCATAGCACTTTGATATGAAAACTTTCTGGAACAAGTTCAACATCAGAGTGCTAGAATAAGTAATTTCTGCTTTGATGTTTATGCTTAGCATTCCTTGGAGACAAACTGGGCGTGGAGGAAGAGGGACTCTGGAGACAAGAGCTATTTGATTTATCCTACCACTTAGCAGAGCGTTTCATTAATACACTGCAAATGACTGGGATTTATTTCAAGACTTTTTTTTAACTACATTATTTTACACTGTAGACACACGTACATACAACCAATAATATTACATGTATGCATTTTATTATGAATGCAACCATTTAGAGTAAGTGTTCAGCACTTTTAATATTCTATCTTCTTTACAACATTAAGTGTTGTACAGTCTACTCTCGTTATACCGCCAACTTCCGTTCACGGCCAAATTGGCGGTATAGCGAAATGGCGTTACAACGGGTTGCGTCCATATGTGCATGTCTTTACTATATGATGTCTATGCTGCCGCCGTTAACCCGTTCTAATTGCGTTTCTAAATAAATCTTGGTTCTGTTATGTTTGTAAGGGATCATTTAAAGTGGGAAACATTTTAAGCATTATTATACCGTGTCGGGAAATGACACCCCATCATCTTGAGGCTTGGCTTAATCCCACGTCCTCTTCCCGACATCCTGACCTACTGAGTGTTCTGCGATAAATGAACGGTGGCCGTTCCGTAGACCTACTCGTAGCTTGTCGCGATCACGTCTGGCGCGTTTGTTTCAGTGCATTGTTAAAATTTATGTGTACTCGATGGCAATCACGCTGGCGTATAACGGTCGGAAATCAATGGTATAAGTTTGTTTGTGCATGGAACTGGGCTGGCGATGGCGATAGCGAAATGGCGTAGCTAATGGAATATGCATTGGGGATTTTTGTGCAATGGTTTTGGTCGCGATGAGCGAAATGGCGGTATAACGGCGGGCGGTTTACGAGAGTAGACTGTAATTAGATCCCGATCGATTAATCGGGCCGATTATCGCATTTCACTAATTAATCAACATTGGCCAATATGTAACCGATGTAGCTGATATATTAACTTTTTTTCTGCGCTGAGATTCTGTCGCTTGCTACTCCTGTGTGTGTGTGTGTGTGTGTGTGTGTGTGTGTGTGTGACATAGAGTCAGGAACAGTAAAGCGGTTAGTTTCACTTTCACTCCTGCTCGACAATGACGCTATCCCCCACACACAAAATCACATAATCACGGAGCTACTGCTAATCCACCCCCCCTTCTGACTCCGACACCCCACCACCACCACCACCACCACCAGCAAAAATCATGGACCGCTACTGCGTGTTCTGAAGAGATGGACCACTAAC